>NC_134897.1:31770446-31810446 GCF_041734735.1 Babylonia areolata | reverse complement strand
GTAACTTTGTTAATCAAGACGCTCTCCTCTTTCATCAACTTCTACTCCAGATAGTCGCCTCATCTGCTGTTCTGACTGTCATTGTTGGACACGACTGTCATAATCAGAAACACACACACACACACACACACACACACACACACACATTTCCATATATATATATATATATAATTTTTTTTATATATATATGTTAATATATATATATATATGTCTCTGTGTGTGTGTGTGTATGTGCGTGCGTGCGTGCACACACACACACACATTTCCATATATATATATATATTTATATATATATGTTAATATATATGTGTGTGTGTGTGTGTGTGCGTGTGTGTGTGCGTGCGTGCGTGCGTGCGTGTGTGTGTGTGTGTGTGTGTACAAAGAAACAGAGAGAGAGGAAAAGAGAGAAAGAGGGATCGTGACAGAGAAAGACACAGACACAGACACAGACTGATAAACAGACACGCAAAACAAATAATAGTGAAGAAAAGAAAACGGTATAGAGGATGAGGGCCAGGCTGGACACTAAGACCTGGACACAAACCACAGTCATGAGCCCCCTTTTTTTGTTGGTCAATGGCACTGGTTCCTTTCATCTGCAGATCAGTGAATCAGAACGGGCCGGGCACGGAAAACAAACACACACCTGTGGTGCAGGTGCGAAGAACGGAGGGGGATACGTTCGTCTCAGGTCCTTGACGTTGTCACGGCGGACACTGTGTGACAGGTAGGTGTGGTGTCTGCATTATGCTGTGTGTGTGTGTTTGTGTGTGCGTGCGTGCGCGCTTCTGTGTGTGTGTGTGTGTGTGCGCGTGCGCACGCGCGTGCGTGTGTATATGTGCGTGCGTGCGCGTGTGTGTGTGTGTGTGTGTTTCTTCCATGATAAATTCTGTTCTCGTTGAAAATCGTCACCAGTAACACAGCCCCAGTACCATTTCGCTGCAGCAAACAACAAGACAGCTAGCTATATTCCAGAAAAAACAGCCCCACCCGTTACATCATCTATGTAACGCATATACCATGTTTAAAAAAAATATGGTCAGGTTCCACGGCTTCCATGACCGTTACGTAGCAGGGTTTTTTGTTCTTCAAATACCGTGTTGAATTACTGTTTTCCTGTCTGGCCGACGAATAAAACAATCAGTGTCTGGCCGACGAATAAAACAATCAGTCCACAAATTCAAAACGTACAGTTCTGTTTTGTTTCGAATTCACTCCGTAAATCAAATTGTTCAAAATAGTTTTTCTCGTCCGTCACGGCAGAGCACATACAATTCAGGCAATGAGAGGACAAGTTTCAGTCTCCCACATTCCTTCAGTTCCTAAGCAGGCCAACCAAAGCTTATTCGAAGGACGAATCAAGATTCAAGATTCATCGAATTTTACCCGAAGTCACCGAATCAGAATTCGCCAAGCGGAAAGTTCGCCTTTTGGGGGGTGTGGGGGGGGGGGGGGGGGCTTGGGGAGGGGGACTTTTCAATTTGCTGGCTCTCGTCGAGTTTGCACACACGAACTTCGTCCAGAAAGAGAAGGCCTTCACGAGGAAAGTCACTGGGCGTGTAACGAATATTGAACGCGCTTTTCAATATGACTGAAAGGGCTCGAGGCAAGAATCCCGCTCGCCACCCTGGTTTCTCTCATCAAGTACTTTGATGGGGGAAAAAAAATCGATTTTGTCTCGCAAAGGACGACCGGGCGATATTTTTCAACGTCTGTATTTATAACATGGACAGAACTGAGGCATGTGGTCATATAGGAATGATGTTGATGGTTATATATAATAAAAATTATGTATATATGTGACTCATATAGAGGAACAAAAGTCGTCCTTTTAAAACGGACAGAACTGAGGTATATGGTACTATGTATGACTCATAAAGGGAACAAAAGTTGTCCTTATAACATAGTCAAGTCTGAGGTATGCGAAAATACGTCTGACTCATCGATGAACATAATGTTGTCTTTCTGTAACATGGACAGAACTGTGGTGTGTGCATATGACTCGTAAATGAGGGATTTTTAAAAAAATCTTTGTTAAATGTAAGAAACCATCCCAATGGATTGCGCTTTTGGCTGCCAACGGACAGCTCCCGAACGTCTTTGTCTTTCTGTCTCACCTTTCCTGCTGGAGAACATACTTGTCTCTTATTATCAGGTTGCAAATGTGACTGGTATCAGCGTCCTGCTTTTGCGCAAGTAATATAAGTACTATCGCCAAGGCCTCTCTCTCTGTCTCTCTCTCTCTCTCTCTCTGACATACACACACATATCCCACCCCAACCCAGGCACCGAGCCACACACACACACACACACACACACACACACACACACGCAAGCACGCAACCACACCCACACACACGCAAGCACACACACACACACACACACACACACACACACACACACGCAAGCACGCACACACACCCACACACACGCAAGCACGCACACACACCCACACACACGCAAGCACGCACACACACCCACACACACACACACACACGCAAGCACGCACACACACACACACACACGCACACACACACACACACACACACACACACACACAATGAAAGCGAAAGGAAGGTAATGAGAGCGAAAGGAAGGTGTGTGTATGTGTGTGTGTGTGTGTGTGTGTGTGTGTGTGTGTGTGTGTGTGTTCATGTGTATGGGAAGGGTGCGGAGAAACGACAGACCACCGCAGAAAAACAAACAGATACACCAACCAATAAAAGAAATATGGAGAGAACTATGTTGAAGGAAGACAGTCAGGGCAGAAAGACGAGGAGAAAGGCAGAAAAGGGGACACTGGGGCGGGGGGGGGCCGCCACAAAGGACAGAACAGGCGATGGGGTTGGGATGGCAGAAGGAAGACAAGAAAGACAGGGTGAGGGGGGTTCGTTGGTTTGAAGGACTTCTCAGGGTGTGCAAATGATTATCATTATGTATGTATTCATGTCTCTTTCGAAACCCTTCCCACCCCTCTCCCTCCCTCTCTCTCTCTCTGTCCCGGCCCCTTCTCTCTCTCTCTCTCTCTCAATCTCTCTCTCTCTCCCTTTAACTCTTCCCTCTTTTCTTTCTCATGAACACACATACAGCTTCGTCATTACCATCCTCATCAATACGAATCACCAAGACGACTGATTTCACATGCACCCCCCTCCCCACCCCACCCCCAAGCCCCCAACTCCCCCCCTCCGCCCCCCTCCCCCCCCCGACCCTCTCCCCTTCCCACCGCCCCAGGTCCAATACCTCGCAACCTCCCCGCCACTTCCCTATCACCTCGGGTCCACCATCCTGTCTCTTATCATGAAGAGATGGAGTATGACGTTCTGCCCCATGACAGGGCGCCACCTCAGGATTGACGATTGAGCGAGCGATTGAGTCAGCCGCTGGTCCGTCATTTCGTGCCCAGCTTCCCTGGTGACCAGTCACTTCGCAGCTCGCGTCATTCTGCTGATGCGTGCGAAGTTTTTGACGTTATCTCTCACAGGCTGTCAGACTGACTGACGTGTAGCCTTCAGGTCGTGTGACCACATCGTCGTCCTCTGACGCACCCCATAGTTTCAATCTTGACACAATAATGAGAATCAATGTAAGGGAATCCGGAAGAGAGGGAAGGGGGTCGGAGGTCTGGGATTGAGGGGACGGGGAGGGGCGAGGGGTGGGGGTGGGGGAGTGGACGAGGAGGGGGGTAAAGAAGGCACTGAAGGGGGGGAGACACGGCGCGGATGGACAGGGAATAGACATCCAGATGACCGACATATTCTTGGAGGACTGATCGATATACTGGAGGATTAATCGACAGATGGGAGAATTGACAGATTTATACGCCGAGAAAGGGAAAAACAGGAAATGGATGGGAGGAGAAACTGGAAACAGACAAGCGAGGAAGGGGAGTGAGAGAGAGAGAGAGAGAGAGAGAGAGAGAGAGAGAGAGAGAGAGAACAGATACTGAGACCAAGTGAAGGAGAGGAGAGAGAGTCAGAGACACAGATACAGATACAGAGAAAGACAGACATAGAGAAAAACGCTTTAAATGTGAACCAGATAATAATGTGACACGTTTGTGAGATCGGTAAGAAAGCAATGGTTTCCAGTTTATCACCCATTTAAGATCTCTAACCAACACCCCCAGATTTTTCTTTAACTAAAAGAGCTGGGATAATGAAAAATGGAATAAAAAAACGGTGAAAGGACGTGGGGAGGACGCTGGGGGGAGGGAGGAGGGGGTGAGGGGGACGCTGGGGAAGGGGTAGGGGGGGGTAGGGGAGGTAGCGAAGTGAAAGGGACAGGAGATTACAAACCAAATCAATTTCAGTTCATAAAAAATATTTTAAAAAATACTTCGGACCAGAAAACCCATCCATCTACTCTGAACCAGGAACTGCATTCATCCACCTGAAAAATGAATTGTCGCGATGTTCTCCCGAAGGACTCGCGTCTCGTCTGTATATTTACAAAACATCTATCAGGAAATAAAACACGATAGCAACGTGAAGCTTGTGCATGGGCTTTGTATGGAAGCCCCACTCAGAACTGCTGCTTCATCCGCATATGTAAATACCTATGAAAAATGAGAAGGTGGGCGTGTGTAAGCATGGAATTTCATTGAAATGTGTTGCGTGTTAGGGAAGTAGGGTTTTTTTTTTGTAGGGGGTGGCGTCAAGGAAAAAAAAGATAATAGCAGGTATTTATATATCAAACATTCAATGTAAATTAGTTCTTCTTCTTCTTCTTCTTCTTCTTCTTCTTCGTTTGTGGGCTGCAACTCCCACGTTCACTCGCATGTACACGAGTGGGCTTTTACGTGTATGACCGTTTTTACCCTGCCATGCAGGCAGCTATACTCCGTTTTCGGGGGTAATCAGTTTATCATTTCAGAGATTTCATATTCACAAGTTTCTAAGCTCGCGACATCTAAAGCCTCAATAATGGCAGCTGTGCGTCAATGAGACGAAAACGTCCTTCCCTTATACAGAAGTGTTCATCTTAACAAATGACATCTGTGTTCATATAGACAATGACATCCTTCAAGTTAAACCAAGCAGACCATATGGGTGTCAAACCGTTCTTAACGGTTGTTGTTGGTTGTTTTTTTCCATAATGTATGCAAAAAGAATACATACCAAAATTCATGCATATACTGTATTACCCTACTCAAAAATTCAACCACAAAATAAGCAGAAAGAAAAGCCTAATTCTTACCGAATCCCTTACCCGATGTGTACAACAGAGAAAAGATACGTGGGGATAAACAATTTGACATACAAGTCTAGATACCGAGAGAGAGAGAGAGGGGGGGGGGGGGGAGATCGGGAGCATCTGATAACATACAGTGGATCTGACCGGAGGGCAGAAAGCTGATGACAAAAAAAAAAGGAAAACATTAATTCAGACAAACAAGAAAGCTATAGAAAAGAGAAATCTGTACGGGCGGAATCATAAGAAGGCCGTGACAGTGAAGAACTGCCAAAAGGACTCCCAGTTTTCCATTCTCTCGTGATTAGATATTCAAAAAGTTCTGTAAGTGCACTTTTCACAACGCTGGGTCTCATGCGCCCGCCACTCTTCTCCTGAGAACTGCATCGAAAGACGTTTGGTCCCCGTGGGCATTGGCCAATCACACAATGAAAATGCTTCATTTGAAGCTTGAGGGTAAAACGCATTAAAGCCTCATTCATTCTCTGTCACCACATATTTCCCTCCAACCTTGTTGCAAAGGTTGAGAGGAAAGAGTGGAGAGGGTTTCTCTTTCGTGGCGGAATTCTTGAAAAGGAAGAGGGAGGTGGGGAGAGGAAGCCTCTTTCGGGGAAAACTCTTGGAAAGGAAGGAAGGGGAGAGGGTGGGAGAGCGTGTTTCATTACAACAGAAGTCCCACCCCCACCCCGACACACACACACACACACACACACACACACATACACACTCCTTACTTCACTCCCGTTCCCAAGTGTGTGAACATGCCACCACCACCAGCAGCATCCACCACCACCACCACCATCAGCAGGACAAAAAGGCTTGGAGTTCGAGTCCCAACACAATCCCTGGCCAACTGATCAATGTATTTCGAAAGCTCAAACGCGAGTTTCCTTCCTTGCCGACAAATACGGTCTACGTCATACCTCTTATGAGATTACATACCATTTAGACTCCCATTCAACAGCGCTGATTTTTTCCCCGTACGAGACGGCCAGCCTGGGAGCACTTCACATTACTTTCTTCTTTCCTCCACCTTCAAGGCTTTTTTCTCTCTCTTTTTTTTCTTTTTTTTTTTTTCGCCCTGCGATGGTCAGTCAAGAAGTAATCAACTCATCCAAAACCATTTCAGCAGAAGACGTCCAGCCAAAAAAGCACTTACGGTAACGGCGGGGCCATTTATCATTCCCCTCCCAATTACTTGAAATACTCAGGTCCCAATGCTTCACTGCTGCTGCTGCTGCCCCACGCTCTCTCCGTCCGTCTGTCTGTCTTTCTGTCTATATATCTCTCTCCCCTCCCGTTTCTAAATAACTTCCTCTTTCCAAAGAGAAGGGCCAGACCTGAGAGCACAAGAGGAAGCAGGGAAACGTTCCCTGTCCCCCCCCGCCCCCTTCCCCCAAACCCCCGCCCTCCCCCCACACCCTGCTCCCCAACCCCGCGCCTTGACCTCCCAGGACCCAAAGCTGAGCAAATAGCTGTTATGTCAGCAATGAACATCCGTCACCGGGCCCAGTGGCCTCGCTGTCAACATCCCCTCTCTGACTCGATACCTCCCCACTCCCCGCCCCCTCCCCGATGCCTGCCTCGGTCTCTTTTATCTTTCCCTCAGACCATACCCCTTCGCTGGCTCTCGCTCTTCCCTCCTAACTGACCGTCTCCTTCGGGACAAGGTTTTTTTCGAACGAGCCTACAATAGCTCATGAGAAATCAGGAAAACCAATAGGAAAAAAACTTCTTTTTTTCTTCTTCTTTTTTTTTTTTTTAACCCTTTCCCGGTTCTACCTATCTCTTCAACCTACTGCATACATGTGCGGTCTCCAAATGTCCTAAAATGGTACAGAGTCTGACAGTACCAAATATGTCTTGGGCATTAAGCGCATTCTGATAGGCGTGAACGAGGTAAAAAAGAAAAAAAAAGGGGGGGGGGGGGGTGCGGGGGGGGGGGGGGGGGGGGGGGGGGGGCTGAAGGCGAAGTGTAAATTGCTTCCCCGACCTGACAATGAATGCACCACGACGCCGACTCCTGGGGGCAATATGTAACAATCTAATCAGCATAACAGCCGAGTACTCTGGTCTCCCCGTCCCTGAAAGAAATCACTGTGTCTGGGGAAAGTAGAAGTCTAGCGCCTGCGAAGGAGTCGTTACTGTATGAAACAATCCACAACTTTCATTTTTATGATTGATGTTCTGCCACTTACCCTCTTCGTTTCCCCTTAATTTTCGAGTGAACTAATATATATTTTGCAAGCGTATTGGGGTTCAGGCACTAGCACGTCTGCCCATCTCCACCCTTAACTCACTCCCTGCTGGGCGATTTGTATGCGTGCGTTCCTCTGTGTACTGGGCGTTTGGACAGTTTTTGTTGTTGTTGTTGTTTTTTAATTGTTAAAAAATAACGAGTAAACACAGTCTCATGAAATTTGGACACACAATTGTTGAGGTATCAAATAAAGACAGCACAATGTTTTATTCATAACTCTAACTTTTAAAATGCTTTCTGTACAGCAGGAAGTAAAAAAAAAAAAAAAAATTTCATGACGTAAAATGTGAGGGTGGTATAGAACTTGTATAGGTGAAGTCTGCACTATTCATGAAAAAAGCATTGTTATCCACAAATCTCACTCTTAAAATCCCATTAGAGTGTAAATGATGAATGAATGGGAGCCTCTACAAACTGCAAGTGAACTTACTTCAACACGAGGGGGGGGGGGGGGCGGGGGGGGGGGGGGGGGGGGGGGGGGGGGGGCGTGGTCTGTCACATTAACCCACCAAGCGCCGTGACAGGGATTCGAAACACGGATCCTCAGGTTCAAGCTACAACGCTTTAACCACTCGGTTGCGGCACCCATCATGCTTGTATCGTCTGCATTCCCATTTACTTCAAACATCTTTTTCAATAGCAGATTTTTAAAAGTCTGTATGGGAGGAAAGAGAGAGAGAGAGAGAGAGAGAGAGAGAGAGAGAGAGAGAGAGAGAGAGAGAGAGAGAGAGAAACCGCCTCTCTTCTTCGTTGTACTTCAATCATAACATCTACTTTTCTTCTCTTCATTGCTTTTCTCACCCAAATGCTTCGTCACTACACTCCGGACTTGGCTCAAATTAGTTTAAACTTCCGCAAATGTTGCTCCTTTGAGAACCAAAACAGTGAGGAAGGATCTGGGAAGGTCCGTTGGTTTGGAGACGGGTATGGATGGTTATCTTAATTCCTGCAGTCAAATCTGACGGACAGACGGGGGGAAAGGGGGACGGGGAACGGGAGACCGTAAGTAGTCACGTCGATCTAAAATCTACCGCCTCCGCTGACTAATGAGACAGGAAAAAGAGGGAAAGAGCGAAAGATATATATTAGTACACACACACACACACACAGACACAGAGAGAGAGAGAGAGAGACACACACACACACACACACACACACAGACACAGAGAGAGAGAGAGAGAGAGACACACACACACACACACACACACACACACATATATATATATATATATATGTGTGTGTGTGTGTGTGTGTGTGTGTACACACATATATATTATATATACACACAGAGAGATATATATACATATACAGAGAGAGAGAGAGAGAGACACACACACACACACACACACACACACACACATATATATATATATATATACACACACAGAGAGATATATACAGAGAGAGAGAGAACGATGTGTAAAATCACTACTTCACAGTCGGGGACCACAGAAAATACGCAATAAACAGATAATACTGGCAGTATTTCTGACGTGCATTTCGTTAGTTTCTATCTAGCGACTTTATAGTAATTGCCTGAAGATACAGGCCAATGGGAAGCGAACCAGAAATAGCCAGCTAGTTGTTCGCATACGCCGCTCGTATGAAATTATTCCGGTCGGTTCTCCCTCCCCCCCCCCCCCCCCACCACCACCCATACCTCCCTCCCTCCCCTTCCCCACCCCCTCTCTCTCTCTTCTCTCTGTCTCTCTCTCCTTTTCTTTCTCCTACTTGGCATCTCAAGCAGACAATTCGTTCTGGCGCAGACATGTCCCGGGAACCTTCTCTACGTGAGTGATGTCCTGATGAACATAAACCGTTTTCTTTCCTTCCGGGTGATGGTTTTGAGGAGGGAGGGTATATTCACGGCGACATCGGAACAGCGCTATCATTCATGGTAAAGGCATTAGAAGCGCTACAGAACAGCACTGTTGTGCGCGGTTGGGGCATTTTAGAAGTGCTTTAGAACAGAACTGTTGTCCGCGGTGGGAGCATTTTAGAAGTGCTGTAGAACAGAACTGTTGTCCGCGGTTGGGGCATTTTAGAAGTGCTGTAGAACAGAACTGTTGTCCGTGGTTGGGGCATTTTAGAAGTGCTGTAGAACAGAACTGTTGTCCACGGTTGGGGCATTTTAGAAGTGCTGTAGAACAGAACTGTTGTCCGCGGTTGGGGCATTTTAGAAGTGCTGTAGAACAGAACTGTTGTCCGCGGTTGGGGCATTTTAGAAGTGCTGTAGAACAGAACTGCTGTCCGCGGTTGGGGCATTTTAGAAGTGCTGTAGAACAGAACTGTTGTAGGCGGTTGGGGCATTTTAGAAGTGCTGTAGAACAGGAACTGTTGTCCGCGGTTTGGGCATTTTAGAAGTGCTGTAGAACAGAACTGTTGTCCGTGGTTGGGGCATTTTAGAAGTGCTATAGAACAGAACTGTTGTCCGCGGTTGGGGCATTTTAGAAGTGCTGTAGAACAGAACTGTTGTCCGCGGTTGGGGCATTTTAGAAGTGCTACAGAACAGCACTTTTGTCCGTGGTTATAGCATTTTAGAAGTGCTACAGATCGTGCTGTAGAGAAGTGGTAAAAGCTCCTGGCCACAGATCCTTCATAAGGAGTTGTGATCAGCGGAAATCCAGGAAGAAATCCACAAATCACAGTCCCCGAAGAATGAATTACGGTCAGAAATGTGGACACTTCTTATCCTTGTAAGTCTTATTTCACAACCCTAGGTTGGTTTTTACAGACTTTCCGCACTGTCACTACCATGGGCTCAGCAATCACGTTTTGTTTTATTGCTGTAGAACAGCGCTAATATTCACGGAAAGGGCACTTTCAGACGTGCTACAGAACAGCGCTAATGTCCTCGCCATCCATCTCCTCCATATTTGCTCCAACGCAGTTTGCCACGAATCACTTGCTGTTGTTGCGATTTTTTTTTTTCAGGCGGGAGAATGCATGCCCTCTCTTTAATGCCTCTTCAAAATAGTCTGCGGTCCTATGGCTCGCAAAGAATGCGTATCTACCGCATGCCAAAAGGTGGTGCAAAGCAACGAACTAGGTGGTGATGTGTTGAAAAGTATCTCTTGAAAAGTATAACTGAAAACCATGGGAGGCTAAAGTGGTTTTGCCCGTGTTGCCATCTCGTTCTAGCCGCTTGCAAGGAGCTTAATCATGATTGTTCCTTTATCAACCGGCACTACTTGCATCTGTCTGTCTGCCTACCTCTCTCTCTCTCTCATTTCCTTGACGAAGGAAAAATGTAACTTTATATACTGCATTGATTCCAGTTCTTTGTATTGTAAGGCACACGGACCGTCCAATGTTACCATTCACAAGACGACAGAAGATCTCTCTCTCTCTCTCTCTCTCTCTCTCTCTCATGTCTGTCGTGTGTCGATCTATCTACAAAGCAAGCGACTCTTCTTCCATACCCACTCACCCACCAATCTCCATCCCTACCTCTTTCCTCCCCTCCACTCCCCTCCTCCTCCCTTCCATTCATCCCTTTCACTGCCCTCGTTCATTCTTTTACCTTATTTATCTGTATTTGTCTATTCTGTGCGCGGGTTATTTATCTGTATGTATCGCTTCTGTATGGGGTTATTTATCTACAGTGTGAAGACTGGTTGTCTGGCCACAACTTGGGCGGCTAGCTGGAAAGATCACATCATGTGGTGAAGCATTGTGAAGTATGGCCAGAGCTGCAGAAAGGAGTCTTCTTACAGCCCCCCGTTCCCTCCTGCCCACAAGGGTGGTCCATCATGCCCGCTTTATTACTCTTCATCTTAACGTTCTATTACCTTGCTGTCGCTTACTCTTTCCCCTCATCCTTTTTTTTTATTTTTTTATTTTTTTTTACTGTACGCACACACGCACAAGCACACACGCGAGTGCTCCCCCCCCCCACACACACACTCCCTTCTCTCTCTCTCTCTCCCTCTCTCCATGCGCATTGATATACAATTACTGTTCTATTTGATTCATTTTCTAATATATTTGTTCGTGGGCTACTCTCTGTCTCCTCTCTCTCTCTCTCTTCTCTCTCTCTATCCATGGCGCTCTTCCTCACTTGTGTGTGTGTGTGCGTGCGCGCGCGCTTATGTCTGTGAGGGAGTGTGGGTGGGTATGCATGCGCGCCTGTATTTCTCTAGATATCTAATATTTATCAAATATTATGATCTCTCTCTCTCTCTCTCACTCTCTCTCTCTGAATTTCTCGCTCGCTCGCTCGCTCACACGCGCACTCCAATCCACTCTGCAAACCTGAGCGCCTGTTTGTGCGCTTTCCAAACTCATTTCCACCTGTATGGCATAAGGCGGCTAACACAAGGGGATCAAAGGAAACAAAAGCGCTTTGAACACCTGATTTCCTACTTCACCCTTTTCGCCTTCTTGAAAACACCTGTGTCCCCCCGCGTTTTCTCCAACCCCGGTTTATGTCAGTCAGCACCACCAAACATAGCACGACTGTCAATCAGCACTGAACCCTGTCTTGTTTTCCTGTCAGCCGTGACAAAAAGCTGACGCCCACCAGTTCCACCACGGCTATTGTTTTCTTCCCTCTTGCCTGCTCGGTCGGTCAGCAGCAACGCGAAACACGAGAGAATCTGATCAAAAGGCAATTCTGTCCGTCAGTCTTCTAGAACGAGCGGAAAAACTTGTTTTCTCCTCTGTCTTCTCCTCTCTCGGACCGTACAATAGGCAGGTGGCAGCATGGTTGAGACGCTTGTCTGCAATACTGTCCGTGTCCGTGAGGGTCAGGGGTTGGAAACAAGGTCTCCCAAGTTGGGCTGGGATATCAAGCAAAGCGTCTTGTCATCCGGATGACACGATAAACGCCCACCCACCCATCTCTCTCTCTCTAAATATATATATATATATATATGTGTGTGTGTGTGTGTGTGTGTGTGTGTGTGTGTGTGTGTGTGTGTGTGTGTGCGCGCGCGCGCGCGCTTGAACTCAGTGCATAAGAGAGTTGGGTTATGATGCTGGTTGCGCATCTGCCAAGCAAGATGTGGTGTGGCGTATATGGATTTGTCCGAACGCGGTGACGCGTCCATGAAAAACACAACCTGAAACTGCCTCTCAAGTTTTCTTACAGTTTAATGGCCGAATATATATTTTCCCCCATAAAAAAAAAGCAAAATCAATCTCTGTGTCTCTGTCTCTCATATTTAGCCGCATTTCCAAACATTTCCAAGGCAGAAGTTGCAGCCCTTAACAGAATCGTAATAACTGCCACCAAGATTACCGGGGATGATCTACCTTCTCTAGAAGACATATATTATAAGCGGCTACTCAAAAAAGCAAAATCTCTCTCTCTCTCTCTCTCTCTCTGTCTCTCATATTTAGCCGGTCATCGAAGAAAAGAGAACCCTGCCTGAGTGTGTGCGTGTGTGAGAGACTGAAACCCAATTGAGTGGTACAGGAAACGAATAATGAGCGCCCAATGGCAGCTGTCATTCGACTCTACCCACGTAGGCAGCCTGTTGTGCAAATGACTCTGTGATGCGCTTAAGAGTTAAAGTTAGGGCTTTTACCCAAGATAGACGCTACATCGGTATCCATATCATCATCATCTGATCATCACTCTTTCGTAATCGGGTGTTCAATAAGCAAATGATGAGTGCCAAATGGCAGCTATCAGTCGGTTCTACCCACGTCACGTACTCAGCCTGTTGTGCAAATGACTCCGTGTTTGTAAAGCAATCAGAGTTTTGTCTTTGACCGAAGATAAGCGCTATTTAAGTGTCTATATCATCATCATCATCGTCGTCACTCTTTCGTTATCGGGTGTTCATTTTTTTTTTTTTTTTTTTTTAACAACGCCAGGGAATGTCTGTGCATGTGTGTGAGTTATGCTGCTGGCGAGTGCGTGCGCACGCGCTCGTGTTTTTACGTGTGTGTATATGTGTGCGTGTATTGGAAATAAGGTGGGGGGAGATAGGGGAAATTGACCTCTGGACCCTTCAGATGCGATCCGGTCCAATCGAACGACAGGACAGTGCCGACGGACATATGACTGGGCCTTGGGGCGGAATCAAGGTGTCCCGATTTAGAACAGATCTAAAACGGGATAAAGAACAGAAGTGAAACAACGGGGGAAGAGGGGGGGGGGGGGATAGGGAAAAAAAAGAAAGAAAGAAACAATGACAGAGAGGAATGAAGAAATGACAGAGGAAAGAAAGAAAGAAGTTAAGAAATAAAGTCGAGAAATCATATCACATGGGGGAAAAAAAGAACGACAAAAATAGAAGTAGTGAAAGAGGAAGCTCGAAGAACGATAGAAAAGAAAGAAGAAAGCCTTACTGGACCGAATGTAGACACCGCGGTAAAAATAGAAAATTTGTAATTGGGAACCAAGCAACCAAGCAACAACGACAGAAAAAAAAGGCTATCAAAAAGGGACCTCCCTGAAATAAATCTTCCCAAACAAACGCGACCAGACTACAACCAGCCCAGCTCTCTGTGCCCAGCACGTGCATTTCATCAACTTCCCTTTCCTCGATCGGGCCTTGTGCCTTCGACTGGATTGACAGGAAGGAAGGGGCAAGAAAATCAAGCCAATCTATCCATCCCCTCTAACCCCCACCCCTCACACACACCCCCACACCCCATCATCCCACCTCTGTGTGTGTGTGTGTGTGTGTGTGGTGTGTGTGTGTGTGTGTGTGTGTGTGTGTCCGTATTTTACTTCATTCTGATGCGTTTCAACCTCATTTCTCACTTCCTTTCGAGTGTTTCGCTATTCATATGTCGGCCCAGGTAGTTTTTTTCTACACGAAGACGTGTCCAGTAGTTTCTCTTTTCCTCGCAGCTGGTAGGTTTGCGACTTGTCGAAATTAAAATCCTTTCTTCCTCCTTGAGAAAGGGAGGGAGGACGGGTTAGGGTGGTAGGGAGGGGGGGGGGGGCAGGGAACCAGGAGGGAGGGAGGGAAGTAGAGTTGATGACAGGAGCAACGATGGACGGACGGACAGAGGGGAAGTTGGTGTGTGTGTGTGTGTAGGGGGGAGGGGGAGAGAGAGAGGAAGGCCATTAAGAACTGCGAGGGAAGGAGCGCAAATCAGCCCTCCAGTTGCAAGAATGTTTGACAATTTTTGTCTGATAGTTTTTAGCCTTTTTTTTTTTTATCCCCCTCTTTCCTGAGAATAAAAATAGTTTTTGTTTGCTTTTAATTCCGGACACACGTGTTAATGATACCTGTCGATGAGCTAAGCCCAGCGAAGATATC
Organism: Babylonia areolata; assembly: GCF_041734735.1. Classification (NCBI taxonomy): domain Eukaryota; kingdom Metazoa; phylum Mollusca; class Gastropoda; order Neogastropoda; family Buccinidae; genus Babylonia; species Babylonia areolata. The sequence goes on along the minus strand of NC_134897.1, from coordinate 31,795,770 downwards.
TTTATTCGCTTTTAGTGCCAAGAGAAGTGAGTTTGTCGTTTCCGTAGGCATTTCTGTTTACAAAATTTGTGGAAAGTTCTGTTTTCTACCGTAACATTACCTCATTATGCGATTTTAAAATGAAAATCCACCAAAATACCATTTGAAATGAGATACAGAAGTAAATGGTAACTATTGGAATTATGGGAGACAAGGATAAAAGAAAAAAAAATCGCTCTTTTCTTTTACTTTACAATCCACTGGTCCTAGCAAACCAATGTTTGGTACTGTACGGGGTCGTTTGAAACAATTACTGCCCTTTTCTCTGTTGAACGTTCAATCAGTTGTCTTATCTCTTGGCATTCACAAGCGTGTAGAGAGAGAGAGAGAGGTGGGGGGGATAAGGGGGGGGGGGGAGAGAAAGAGCCGCGCGTGCAAGCACGCAAGAGAGCACGTCAATCGCTCAGCGATTGTAGACAGACACTGAGGCACAAAAGGTATTAATCACAAGAACGACCATGACGATTATGGAAAAGGGACGGGAGATAATCGTCATAGTATCACGAGGTCTGTGGCAAAGGTAAAAATCATGGTTGTGTCGAATGGTAATATTACCAAACAGATATGTCCGATTTTTGTTGTTGTTGTTGTTGTTTTTGGTTGTTGTTTTTTTTTGTTTTATTGTTTTTTTTGTTTTTGTTTTGTTTTGTTTTGTTTTCTATGTGAGCGTGTGTGTTGTTTGTTGGTTATTTTGAAATAAAAACGTTTCCGGCGTTCCATGTGGTACCTGTTATGTAGACCAGAGTAATGGTATCAAATGAGAGGGCGGGTGGGGGGGTGGGGGGGGTGGCGATGGGGGTGGTGGTGGGGAGACTACCCAACACAAAACCGACACAAACAGAAACGACACGACGTTGAGAGATGGGCAGCGAAATGTTGAGTGTTTCGTGATTGGAACTTTTTCAACAATCTGAATGCTAGCTAGCTCGGGGTTTAAAACCAGGCACCTCCTTTGGGTCTGTCGCAGGTTCTCTTGTTTCGCCATGGCGGTTGCTGCTGTATCTGCATGACAGTCTGAATCAATGGAGCGTTGCGTAACTCGCTGGTCTGCGTCAGTTGTTGTCTGACTGCTCTGGGGAAATGAACTGTTTTCCCCCTGTCTCCAAACAGATTTTTTGTTTTCCCCCTATGTCCAGTGTCAATGCTATGCAGTAAGAACGGCAGTGGGTGTGTACTGAGTGGGGGGTGTATTTCAAGAGCATATCGTTGTGGGTGTTTTTGCATGAATAGTTAAAAAGTTCTTTGTGTTTGTTTTGTAGTTGTTTTTATATTCAATTTTCAGGATATATAAACGGAGAAAAGAAAAACAAATAGGAAAAACAAAAACCAAGAAAGATAGAAAGACAAAGAAAGAAAAAAAAGAACAAACACAAACTCGCCTGCAAAAAAAATCAAAAGAACACATTTCGAATCACAACATAGAACAGCAAATAGCATTGTAAAAACCGAAAGAAAGTGCGGGGTTGGTTCGATTCCAAGAGAGAGGGGAGCAGACAGGGGGATATAGGATCAACTAATGATGCACTCACTCACTCTCTCCTCACATCAATAGCAGGGCCACTGGAGTGGTTTTTATAGCAGGGCCACATGGAGTGGTTTTTATAGAGTGTTTACTTTACAGTACAACACACACACTAAGCAGTTCACCCTACTTAGTAAAAGCAACACACACTAAGGCAGCACACACTGCCTACTTCCTACAAGCAGCACACAGTACAGTTCACTCTACACCTAAAGCAGCACCTACAAGCAGCACACCTGGAACACAAACACACAACCAAAAAACCAGGTCAGATAAAATCTCAAATATCTGGACATCACTGACATAAAAGGCCTATACCATCTCAGCACCTTTCATCACATGTCCACCAGTATGCACTCCTCTCACACATAAATCTATATGAGGTAATAATTTATTTATTTACTTTTGTTTATATTATCTATTTATTATTTTTTATTTATTTATCTATTTATTATTTTTTATTTATTTATCTATTTATTTATTTTTTTATTTTTTCAATTATATGTGTGTGTGTGTGTGCGCGTATATGTCTATGTATGTATGCATATGTATGTATATATATATATATAATTTTTTTAATTTATTTATTTATTTTATTGATTGATTTATATTTTTCTATTATATTTTTTTATCATTATTTTTTTTTCCACTTATTTTACTTCCTTGTTCATATGTCCCTGACACTAACAGTCTCTTCCACCCCCTTCCCCTACTCCTGCCCTCTCACCCCCTGCCCATCTTCCCTCACCCTTCCCTTTCAGAACCCTTTCTTTCTCTCATACATTCACACTGACAGTTCTACTCACCCTGCTTTGTGTCCTTTCCTGTGACTTCTCATCACTTTCCTTTCCTGATCTTTACTCTCTCTCTCCCTCTCTGTCTGTACCTTTCTGTCTGTCACTCACTCATTTCATTTGCCTGAAGAAGAGCTTGTGGCTCGATACGTCGCCTCTTTTATCCCAAGTAAGTCGACTTTTACCAAGATTTTTTTTAGTCTACCTCCCACAAGCTTCGTCAAGCTTACCTGCCACTAACAGTGACATACCATACTGTGCACTATACCTATGACTGACTAATACAACCCAGAGTGTTCGACTCGGGTTACGCATCATTCAATAAAACTGTGTTACCATAACCAAACAAATATCCTCTTTGTCCTCACAAAGTGTTCCACTGACACAAGTACATGTGTGGAAATCATTACTTCCAACATATCTCTGGTAAACAGCAATGTGCAACAACATAGCACTGACCCTCAATGCTCTCATTGTTTACCAACTCATTATCCACATTACAATGTGCTTTCCCACTTTGTCTGATCAACGTAAACCACTGACACATGGCACAACTCCTACACATGTTATCACAACTACCAACAAATCAAACATGTGTTCCACAACACTTGCTGTTACCCCCATGTGCACACACACACATGAAAAAACCTCAACACACCAAAACAAAAGTAATACATCAAAAATACTGAACAAGATATCTGTAACAAAACAGAAGAGGGGGGGGGGGACTCAAAAGATATAGGCCAGTACTTCCCTCACTTAATGGGAAGCTTTCACACATTGAACCCTTTTCTTTCCACAAGCCATAAGGTCAACTTAAACTAGCTGTTCACCAACACAAAACATAGTTTCCCAACACAAATAAGTTATCAACATAACATAAAACAATGACAAGTCATGTACTCACAGCCCAACAGGGATTTCCTTGCTCCTCACATCACTGATCAGTCAGTCAGCCTGTGTCAGTCAGTTTTTTCTGGGAGACAGCTGAGAACTGGCTGTGCTGACTGGTTTTTATCCCTTCCCACAACATACTGTGCATACTAATGCAAGCTACAACACTCACTCCCCCATCTAGTTGAACTGAAATAACCAATCTTTGCTTGTCCTAATGACGCAACGTGAATGACAGATTCACTGCTTAATCTTGATTCGTCCAATTCAACAGATTGATCTGATTTGCTACAATTCAGCCCACTTGTTTCTACACACATTCTGTGACAAGTTCACCCGTTTACGTCACAAAGAGAAGAGAGAGGGAAGGAGAGAGGGGGGGGGGACAACTAGAAAGACAGACCACCTTACTGGGATGTTCCGATATGCCGACATTAGCATGTTTCGAACGCGCCGACATCTAGTTTCAGAACGGGGATTGCGGCAGACGTCACATAACCTCACGTGTTTCAACAGTGGGACTGGTGACGCGGCGTCACTGACCAAAGGCGGCCAACTTGGGAGTAGGTGTGAGGAGGGGGGGTGGCGCAGTGTCGGCGCGACCTCAAAGACTGGACTTTGGACTGAGCGGGAAAGAGAGATAAGGTGTAGGGGGGAGGCAAGGGGAGGGTGGCGAGGGGGCGAAGGGATGGGGAGGGAAGGGGGACAGAGTGTGGGTGGTGAGGGGGTGACACTGCTGGCACACTAGAACAGCATTGTAAGAAATAAATAGATCAACAGAATGCTTGTCCTGTCAAAGCAATAAGATCTTCATAATCATTGTCTGCAGATGAAAGTCTGCATTTCCAGCTTTTTCCACAACAAAAGCCAAAAATACATGAGCTGACAAGGGAAGAGGAAAGCTCCAACTGTCATGCACACTTGGAATGAACAACTCATAACAAGTTATAAAAGTTTAGCTGCAGCAAAAGTTGTACCTAATCCACACCCATCACTCTTTCACTGTTTTTCTCGTGATTTTGTGTGGGTTTGTGTGCACTCCAGTGCAAGACAGAGGTTACTACGCTGGACAAATTGCCACAATGTTGTCTACATCTCCTGTTGACTTTCTTCGTTTTTCGTACTTTCTTCTTCTTCTTTTTTATCAAAGCTTTGCCACATGCTGACAGGAGATGAGGTGAGTTTTTCAGTGATTTTTTTAAGGCATGGAGCAGCTTCCGAATTTGGACATTTTAAACAGCTTACACCATGCGCATATCAAATTCTTCCATTTGAAGCCAACAAACTTAAGTCTTGGGGTCTAATGTCTTGCTTCCCTTCGGTTAGCCTATTCCCTGCTTTGACAGCGTCAACATGAGCACACTTCATAACAATGTGTTGTGGGGAAGAAAAAAAACAACAAAAAACGCCATGAATCCCGCCCTCCACCCCAACCCCTGTAAATGGAACCAAGGTAAGTCGAACAGCCCTGGAACCTTCGAGTCCAGCAAAGTCGATGGAAGAATTCTTCGTGGCCTCAGGCCGCGTCCCAAAAACCCAAAGCACCTCGTAAACGCTAATGGAAAACAGAGGGGGCTTAACAAGATTCCCCCCCCCCTCCCCCGCCCCCTGCCCATAGCCCACCTCACCCCAAGGCCCGAGGCTGCCCGCTAAAGTCCCTGGACTCTGCACAGCCCCCATACATCAGGCCTGACATGATCAGACAGTATGTGTCGGGAGGTAAGCTAAGAGGCACAGTCTTCTTTGCGCGGCCTCTCCCCCCCCCCCCCCCCGCCCCTAGCCCCCCTCCCCCTCCCCGTTATCAGGGACAGCATCCTGAGGGGTCCCGAGGTCAGCTGAGCAGCGGGAACATCCAATTTGATTTTTTGCCTCTCTATCAAGAGTCCCGCCCTCGGGTAGAGTACAGCCTCAGCCACTGGGTCCTGTCTCTCCGAGAAGGACGTTGAAATACTATGACTCATGGCCCCCCTCAGGTGAACGCGATGATAGCTGAGGAGCGAGACCTCACTGTGTTTACTCGACTGGTGTTAATGTGCGGGCTGTGACATGTTGTAAAAAGCGTTAAACCCTTGCTCAAATTAACCACGGTTAATTCCTCCTCCTCATCAATCATTGTTAGCAACAGCTTCATTTTTGTCACCGTCCTCGCTTGTTCTTATTGTTTCGCCCACCTCTCCATTCAAACTCAATAAAAAGTGAAACGAACGTGAAAACAAACCAAGATTTTTCTTCTAATCCTGTTAGAAATTAAAACAGTTTTTTGTCAGGCTGAGATGCGGATGTGGGAGAATGGGTGGTGGAGAGGTGTGTGTGCGTGGGGGGGAGGGTGGAGGCATCCACAGACCTAACAGTACAGAAGAATGGCTGACATCTGGTGTCTGAGCCGCAAATGTTACCGTAACCAAATTAAACGGTTAGTGAATGGTTTTTAATCGTATTTGAGACACAGACAAAAGTGCGACATTTGTATTTAACAGCTGGAGACAACAAGGGAAGGAAGGTGGTAGACAGGTGGCGATGATGGGAGTGGTGGGGATGTCTGTAGGAGGGGGTGAGACGAAATCAAGACCCCGTTTTCTAGGCCGACTTGGCACGTAGGAACGTTCAGTCTATCCTCTTTGTAAAACACCGATTCCAGACAGCACACTGAAGATTAAACGTTCACAGAGGACATTCCAACACCCGTAAAAATTTAATCAGTCACGTTATTTATAGGTCAGCTGTCTGTAAGGGGGCAAACTAAGGCCTTAAAATGGTTCAATCGATAAAGCAAAAAAAAAAAAAAAAAAAAAAATCAGAAAAACGTACAAATACAACACATCCAGAAATACGTATGCAGACGTCCATAAACAGTTTCACCAAAGCAAAGAAGGCAGACTTAAGCAAAAAGGGGAACTGGTTGGTTGGTTGGTTGGTTGTTTTTTTCAACCGTAACCTCCTTAAACAAAAGAATAGACAAGCAAGAACAAGAGCTGTGGGGTAAGCGGACACTGATCTGGAGCCACACAGCAAGACTCTAACACACTGAAACTAGCACCCACAAAAAAGAAAGAACACCAAACAAAAGGGCATGGACCTCGGCCAAACACTACTGCATTTACCAGCCGCCACCCCCACCGCCCCTCCCCCCCGTTCCCCCTACGCATTAGTCATCTGCTCTTCACACGCCATCACCACGCACTAACATCTACACTAACATCTACGGGAACTATCTGGCTATAACTGAAGTCTCCGTCTATACAGCACTAATGAGAACAAGGTGGAAGAACGCAGGGTTAACGAAAACCTTTTTCTTCAAGGTTTGGTTTTTTTTTCCCCACCTCTCACAACTTATTACACCATGCGAAAACACATACACGCGAAAACTGATGTCTTCTATCCTCCGCCCTCGTCTCGTCCCTGTCTCAGCCAACGCCTCCAATCCCCAAGTTTTAACGTGTTTCACTTCTGACCCCAACGAAAATCAGCTTGGCCAGGGCGGCCAAAACCAACAGCTTACCTAAGTCTCTCTCCGTGAATAAATGCCAGTATGTGTGTGTGTGTGTGTGTGTGTGTGTGTGTGGATGGGTAGAAATTTTCCACCAAGAAGTTCCTTCTTCCTGATGTTATTCTGCCACTTTGTTTTCACTCTGATTGTCTGCCCTCCGACCTTCCGACTTCCTGCCAAATGTTTTTCTCTCTCTGTCTACACGAATTTATTTTTTTCTTTTTTTTGGGGGGGGAGAACCGGGGTGAGGGGGTTCTATCTGCTTCTCACAGAGCTAGAAGATAAGCACACTTTGTTTACAGAATTAATTTATTTAGATTTCAAATATCAGTAGTCTGAGGGATTGATGTTTGTCCTGCCCTGTCCCTTCCACCACGTCCCTCTCTCTCCTTCGTTCCCCACCGCCTCTCATGATATTCCTTTCACAGTACAGAAAAAAAAGGGGGGGGGGGAAGAAGAAGAAAGAAAAAAACAAACAAACAAAAAAACCCTGATACATATCCGAGGCGAGTGGAGGAGACAAAACATCTTCATCGCTCAAAGACATTTCCTCCCTTCTTCGTATAATACAGTATAGCATCCCATGTTATTGGCACCCATTTCCAGAGAGGAAGAATCATTCCCCCCCAAGCGGTTCTCGGAGCCTGTTTATCTTGGTCACGACAAACTTCTTGGTTCGGAAAGATTTGTCCACTAACCCCCCCCCCCCCCCAACACACACACCCCCCTTTCCCCTCCTCGGAGAGTGGTGAGAGGAGGATCTGTCGAGCAAGCAGCTGCCGCCAGCGACACTTTTGTTTTCTCTGTTGCAAAGGCGCTGGTGGCCCCAGCTCACACACAGGGAGTTTTACAAGAAGTTGAAAGTTACCCGACGGTGGGTAAAACCGATGATGATGTCTCTTAGCACGCTAGCTGTAGACATCACGATGGATGACGACGAGCTCTGTTGCTGTGTGGTGCAGCTGACGTAACCTCAGTCTAATTTCTGCAAAATGCCGCTCAAAGAAATAACTGAAGAGACAGCCCTTTTCTTCTTGTGTGTGTGTGTGTGTGTGTGTGTTGCTCGTGCGCGTGTCTCTCTGTGTGTCTGTGTCTGTGTTTGTGTCTCTATGTGTGTGTTAATGCCTCTGTGTGTTGTGTGTGTGTGTGTGTGTGTGTGTGTGTGTGTGAGGGAGAGAGAGAGTGTGTGTGTTCACTCAACACAAAGTATTTGAAAACTCACCTGGACTATCGGCGTGGCATTCTCATCTTTCTTGATACAACGCGTGTTACAGCAATTAGGTTTATTTTCGCTACCTTTTGTCCTTGTATGAAGGTACAATAAAACGCTACAATGGAATCCAGAGCAATGCGGTGCTCCCAAAATATATTCACTCTCTGAGAAAGAAAGAAAGAATGAAGGGTGGAAGAAAGGAAGGAAGGAAAGAAGAAATGATGGAACCGATTTAAAGAAAAAAAAAGTCAAAAGAAAAACTAGAAACAACGAATGAATAAGAAAGAAAGAAACAAAAAGAATACAATTACATCAAAAACCACATTAATCCTCATAGTTATTTATTAACAAAATGAAACGTGAAGAAAATTGTATTCGCCGTCCAAACTGTCGTAATATTAAATAAGGAAACAGGTAAAACAAACGAACAAAAAAAAAAAAAAAAAATTTTCAGATAAATAAACATGCAAGACTAAAAACTACTTTCACTTGCAATCTAACCATCATAAATAAAGAGGTTCAAGAATCTACATATCATCATAAAATTAATAGGAGCGGACGTGGGTTTGGTCTGTTGGTTGCTTTGTAACGGGAACGACATTGTCTTCTTCTGCCTACACAGCACTGAAAGGGGAAGCAACTCCTTCTAAAGCACAGAATAAATTAGAACACGAAACGGTGTACATGACAAACAATCTGCATCCTGCATTTGTTCAAAACTTATTTCAACAAGCGGCTGAGGAATAACAAAAGAAAGAACTAAAGAAAGAAAAAAAGAAAGAGGGAGAAAGAAAGGAGCGTGATGGAAAAGAAAAAAAAAAACAAGAGAAAGAGAGAAGGAGGAGAAAAAGAGTGAAACAAAAGGTAGGCTGACAAAAAGAACGCAGAGTAAGAGACAGTCGGTAGATAGAAAGCTAACAGATATAGGTAAAGAGGGAGAGAGAGTGAGAAGGGGGGAAAGACAGACAGAGAGAGAAAAAGAGGAGAAGGGGGGAAAAAAGGACAGGGAGACAGAGACAGAGAGAGGTAACTTGAGAGACGGAGAGAGGTAACTTGAGAGACGAGAGAGAGTGAGAGAAAGACAACAGAGACAGAGTGAAGAGGGAATACACACACACACACACACACACACACACACACACACACACACACGCACGAACACGCACACAAACACACACAGTCACACGCACACAAACACACACAGAGTCACGCACGCGCGCGCGCACACACACACACACACACACACACATACACACATACACACACACTGAGTCACAAGCACACAAACACACACAGAGCCACACATACACACAGTCACACGCACACAAACACACACACACACACACACACACAGTGATAGGAAGACAGACAGAGAGAAAGGATCGTCAGCATCCATTATCGCCAAGAAACAGAGAGAAGGACGGAGACAAAAAAAAAAAAAAAAAAAAAAAAAAAAAACCCAGAGGCAATATCCGATAGTTACTATCATCAATTCATATCAAACCCGGCGAACACTGACAGTGTTGAGCACAATCTACAACGCTATCAGCACTGTTTTTCTGAGTTACGATTCACGCTCCCGCCTTCAGGTGTCACTTTTATCTCAGTCATCCCGTTTTTAGTATTCCCCTAATCTACCCACCGTGTTGTTTTGTCGTGATTTGCCCGGCATTGACCTCTTCCACCACCACGCTTCCCCCCCCACCCCCCACCCCCTCTCAACTCCACCACCTTTTTTGTGGGGGTGGGATGGGGAAGGGGTGTGTTTTTGTGATATCTTTTTTCTTTGCTTTGCTTTTTTTTTCCTGTGTGCGTGTGATTCTGTGTGTGTGTGTGTGTGTGTGTGTGTGTGTGTGTGTGTGTGTGTTCTGTCCCTGTGTGTGTGAATAGAATAGAATAGAATAGATTTTATTGTCATGAAACCTTAAGGTTTATAAGACACAAGTGCAATGGTAAATGAATGAATGAATGAAGAACACACAATTAATCAATCAGTTAATATAATAAATTGCAGCAGCAGTCATAAACAAATTTTCCTAGTCTTGTTTGTATATATTCATCATCTGTTAGCATCACCTGATATATTTCCTGTGTTATTCGAATTTTGAATGCCTTTTAAAAATTGTTGCCTTAAGGTTTTATATTTAATACAATGATCAAGAAGATGGATTTCGTCTTCCAGTATGTTACACTTGTTGCACAATCTGTCTTCTTGTGGAATATTTAAATATCTACCTTTCTCAATCTTTAGGTCATACGCGCTTATTCTGAGTTTCGTTAAAGCTTGTCTGTGTTTTGTATCTGGTATATTCAAAAGATAGGTTTCAGTTTTGTGTGTGTGTGTGTGTGTGTGTGACTGTGTGTGTGTGTGTGTGTGTGTGTGTGTGTGTGTGTGTGTGTGTGTGTGTGTGTGTGTGTGACTCTGTGTGTGTGTGTGTGTGTGTGTGTGTGTGTGTGTGTGTGTGTGTGTGTGTGTGTGTGTCTGAATAACCGGCTTCTTTTTCCATGCAGACATGGATGCTTTCGGTGATGCAGGAACAGACACGAGAGGCGGGCATACTGTGCGAATCCTATACCCCCCCCCCCTCCCCTCCACCCCACAAGAAAAAGGGGGGGAAAAACCATCAGCAGTAATGATAACAACATTCCGCTACCATTACTAACCATCATCACCGTCACCGTCACTACCATCAATACCATCAGCAGCAGCAGCAGCAGCATCATCGTCGTCATCATCATCATCAAATCACATCAATCAGAAAACAAAAATATCTTCATGACAAATGGCTCAACTTCATTGTCTAAAGGATTCACAATTTTAAAAAAAAATATTATCCTGGCAGTTTTCTTGTCTGCTTAGGCAAAAGAATGTCTGCAAAGCTTGTGCCATTTATTCGTTGGCTCCTGTGTCTTCTGAGGGGGTTGAGCCAGTTGCATTGCTTGGCTCTAACTTTTTGACAGTTACACGTGACTAACTGCCTACGTTGACCGAACTACGCTATTGCTCAGTTCCATACTACACAGTAGTTAGAAGCGGGTTACGACCATACTAGGCTCTTCCGTCCGAGCAATGCAACTGGCTCCAGCTGGCAGGGGAGGAGTCAAAAATGGTGGCTGTGGCGGCTCCTAAAACGGAACGACTAGGAAGAGGAAGGGAGCGGAAATAGATGGGGTTGAGGGAATGCAGTTGTGTAGGGAGGAGGGTGGGGGGGGGAATTGAGGGTGGACTCCTTCAAACACACACACCCCACCTCCCACCCTGACCACACCCCTCTCATCCTCTCCCCTTCCGCTCAACTCGGATCTCAGCACCATCATCATGGCAGTGAAAAGTCCAACAAACGATGGCTCTGGACTGACTCTCTCTCTCTCTCTGTCTCTGTCTGTCTGTCTGTCTGTCTGTCTGTCTGTCTGTCTCTCTCTCTCTCTCTCTCTCATAGAGCTGTAAAACGCTATTTGCCAATAAAAAAAAATATATATAAAAAAGTGTCAGTGTCAATCTCTCTGTGTCTGTCTGTCTCTCCCCCATTCTCTCTTCTCCCTCTCCCCCCCCCCCTTCCCTTTCTCTTAATCTCTTCTGTCCCCTCCCCAACTTCACAAAGCAGATAATGGAAGGCAAACAATAATGGGCGTTAACATCCTGTCAGGTCAGAGGAACATGCTTTCTGACACCCTGTCAGTGGCGATTCACTCAAAAAAAAAAAAAAAAAAAAGAAGCGAAATGAAGAACAAAAGGATAAAGACAGTAAGGAACAGATTGTGGGGGGAGAGCGAGGGGGAAGGGGGCTGGGGTGGGGTGGGGGTGTGTGATGAGAAGATGTGGAAGAATGAGGGAAGAGTGGACACGGAGGGAGAAAAAATGGAGAGACAGAGACAGAGACCGACTCGGGCGAGAAGAAATAGTGTCAGTGAGACAGGGACAACGATGCACTTACAGAAAGAAATACAACAGTTAAAAAAATAATTTAAAAATTTTTTTAAAAGACAATCAGCGACAACGATGCACGTGGAGAGGGAAATATGAAAACAACAACAACAACAACAACAACAACAACACACACACACACACACACACACACACACACACACACACGGAGACACAGAACCAGGCAGGGGAAATGGGAGATGGCATCAGTCCTCAGACGACCCGTGACGGGCGCAATAGCCGCGTGGTTAGAACATTGCACTTTCAACCTGAGGGTCCCGGGTTCGAATCACGGCGACGGCGCCTGATGGGTAAAGGGTGGTGATTTTTACGATCTCCCAGGTCAGCATATGTGCAGACCTGCTAGTGCCTGAGCCCCCTTCGCGTGTGTACACGCAAGCAGAAGATCAAATACGCACGTTAAAGATCCTGTGATCCATGTCAGCGTTCGGTGGGTTATGGAAACAAGAACTTACCCAGCACTACCCCCACCCCCAGCCCCCGAAAGCGGGAGTATGGCTGCCTACATGGCGGGGTAAAAACGGTCATACACGTAAAAGCCCACTCGTGTACATACGAGTGAACGTGGGAGTTGCAGCTCACGAACACGAAGAAGAAGAAGAAGACCTGTGAGTGGATAGTTTGACACACGGAGACAACACCACACAGCCACATATCATTACAACCACGATACTACTACTACTGCTGCTTCTACAACTTCTGTTGCGGCTGCGGCTGCTGCTGCTTCTACTACTTCTATATTCGAACTACTACTGCTGTATTAGAACTACTACTGCTATTGCTGCTGCTGTTGCTGCTCTTGCTACTGCCAGTACCGCCACTTCTACAACTGCTGCTGTTGCTGCTGCTACTGCTGCTGCTGCTGCTTCTACTACTGCTGCTGCTGCTGTTGCTGCTGCTGTAACTACTACTATTACCGCTCTGGTGCTTTTGTTGCTGCTGCTTCTGCTACCACCACCACCACCACCACCATTACGACTGAATCACGAATCATCGCCATCTCTTTTTAACTCGACATCGAACAACAGACAGTGATACTTTGTTAAGAGAGAGAACTGCATACAACAGATACTTTAAGAGACAGAACTGCATACAATGGATACTTTGTTAAGAGACAGAACTGCACACAACGGATACTTTGTTAAGAGACAGAACTGCACACAACGGATACTTTGTTAAGAGACATAACTGCACACAACGGATACAGTGAAAAGACGTTAAACTAAAGAACGAACACAACGGATACTTTGTTAAGAGACAGAACTGCATACAACGGATACTTTGTTAAGAGACAAAACTGCATACAACGGATACTTTGTTAAGTGACAGAACTGCATACAACGGATACTTTGTTAAGAGACAGAACTGCATACAACGGATACTTTGTTAAGAGACAGAACTGCATACAACGGATACTTTGTTATGAGACAGAACTGCATTCGACGGATACTTTGTTAAGAGACAGAACTGCATACAACGGATACTTTGTTAAGAGACAAAACTGCATACAACGGATACTTTGTTAAGTGACAGAACTGCATTCGACGGATACTTTGTTATGAGACAGAACTGCATACAACGGAACGCATCAAAACGAAATGAAACACGTGCAAAGCAACCAAAAAGAATAATGTAATAAAATGCAATAAAATAAAATACAGTGCCATGCAATGCCATAAGTTACAGTACAAGACAAGGATTTGTAGCACATTACAGTACAGCACACTGCATTGAATACAACATATCAAAATAAAGCAATACAACATACCAAGATGATGTTCTCTGTTGGAGGGGGGGGTGGGGGCAGAGAAAGAAAGAAAGAAACTTGAAAAGATAATCTGCAATGGGAATAAAGAAAAGTCAAACAAACAGAAAGAGAACGGGTTTTCCCTAAGCCTCAATTATTAATGCTGATCCAAAGAATCTACTGGCTAAGCCACCAATATCACCGATAGCACAGACTAACATCTTTCTGAGCCTGTGAGAAAATCTTTGATATAAAGTCCCGGGTATAGTAATTCACCCGTCAAAAATACATCAAGTAAGTAGGAAAGATGGCTTTTTCATCCTGGAGACAATGAGGGAAGGAAAGGTTTGGGTGTATCTAAATCACACTTAAGCCTTCGGTATGATGAAGACAAAGCATCAGACAATTCATTAAATACAAAGACGACAGCGAGCTCATACAACACGCGCTCAAGAACACACACACACACACACACACACACACACACACACATTACTTAAATAACATTTCCCTCCTATGTTTCTGCCTTTGTGATGATAGGGCACTCGCGTCTTAAAGATATGAACAAATAAATAAAATGATAACATCGCATAAACCGCGCGCACTTCCTTTCACACGTCATCACTCTTTCCCGTAAAATGAGCTCCACTCCCAACTCCTGTTGACTTTTGAATTATAAACAAAATATTTTTGTTTATTTGGTTAGCTACAGATATACATAAAGTGTTTGAAAACAGATTCACGTGAGTTTTGAAACTTCGTCATACACAGAGATAATGACCGCACACAAACTAACAAACAGCTCCAAGGATTGGAGTAGGGAGGGGTGGGGGCTGAACATGCTGACGGAGAAGATATCCAACCACTTTAAAGTTTTACAGTCGTCCGTTAACATCATTGGTTGAACTTTGTTCGCAGCCTCTTATTTCCCGCCCCCTCCCACACTCCCCCTTCCCCTCACCAGAAAATGAATAAAGTAGAACAACAAAAACAACATAAAGTAAGATTATAAAGTAAAAGAACCATTGACATTTTCAATAAAACTTGAACCATTATTTCATGATAAATAATATATATATATATATATATATATATATGTATATATATATATATATATATATATATCCATACATTTTTTGTGCGTATGTATATAGATATATATATATATAAATATATATATATATATTCCAGTGAAATGGTTAAATTCCACTACCACTACGCCCCACCCCCACCCCCTAGAAAAGAAACAAAAATAAATTCTATCAATTTTGAAATAAAATGAAATCTGAAACAAAGTATAATAGCCTTAAGATAAAATAACTCCTCTTGGGTCAAATTTACGCAAAAGAAAATGGCCGGATTGTCATAATTCTCCAACATAAAAAGGATTGACGACGTATCGTGTGCGCCGGTACGTGTGTGTGTGTGTGTGTGAAAGAGAGGGAGTGTGTGTGTGTCTGTGTGTGTGTGTGTCTGTGTGTGTGTGTGTGTTTGTGCGTGTGTGAAAGAGAGAGAGTGTGTGTGTGTCTATGTGTGTGTGTGTGTCTGTGTGTGTGTGTGTGTGTTTATGCGTGTGTGAAAGAGAGAGTGTGTGTGTCTGTGTGTGTGTGTGTGTGTTTGTGCGTGTGTGAAAGAGAGAGAGAGTGTGTGTGTCTGAGTGTGTGTGTGTGTGTGTGTGTGTGTGTGTGTGTGTGAAAGAGAGAGAGTGTGTGTGTATCTCTGTGTGTGTGTGTGCGTGTGTGTGTGTGTGTGTGTGTGTGTGTGTGTGTGTGTGTGTGTGTGTGTGTGTGTGTAGATGTTGTGGGTATGGGGGTGTCTGACTGATGGATAGATGGTTGGGGAAAGAGACAGAAAGACAAAGAGACTGTAGACAGGAAAGAGGAAGAAGACGAAAAGGAGATAAAGAAAAATATCTATATGAACAGACGTACAAACAAACAACAAAGAGACGAGAAAAATCAATCAGCAAATAGACGAAAACCGGAGCCAATGACAACACAGCACAGCACAGTACAGTACAGCACAGCACAGTACAGCAAGCAAGCAAAGTACAGTACAGAACAGCACAGCATAATACAGTGCAACAAACCACTTCAACTCTTCTCATCTCCCCCCCTCATATGACATGAAGAGCCCGGCGATACGGGAGACAACTGACGTGCCTACCGCCCATCCAGACAGTACGCGTCCTTCTCGTGTGACCGACGTTGTTTGACTCGCGGGAACGGAAATCGAAGCCGGCGAAAATCCAAACAAACGCGATGGGCCGCCGGACATAGTGTACACACACGAGGCCTGGCCAACAACAAAAAAAGTGTTTACGTACCTCGTGAAACCGAACTTTTAGATATTTTGCAGACTTGTTAACGATACCCTAAGGTTACTGTGTGAAAATTTTCAATGAATTCGGTTTCTCCATCACTGAGAAAATACTTGCCAAAAAGCGGTTCACTTTTTGGGGGACACCCGATATAATAAAAGAAAAAATAATAATAATAATAATAATAATAATAATAATAATAAAGGGTGCCTGGTAAGTAGTTTCACTGCTCGCCTGGTGATGCATTGCACTGAAGAACAGGGTCACAGCAACTAGCTGTATACACCAACAGGGTCAGTGTTAATTAACTTTCCAGACCACAGGCCAACCCCTTGGCTCGGAGCAGTGCGCAACACGGGTTCCTTCCTTCCACCCAGTGTCTCAGGGTGGGGGGGGGGGGGGTATCTGACTCACCAGAGGTGGGTGTCAAAATAAACCATGACTGTGCGTACCTGAATGGACAAGGTGTGTGTGTGTGTGTGTGCACCTGATTGGTTTACCTGGCAAACAAAAAAGTTGTTTTCCTGATCTCACTGACCATTTAAACGTGTCATTTCGGTGGTGTTTGTGTGCTGCAGTCAGGTCCTTAACCAACATTCTCGAATCAATACTTTGTGATAAATCGACACTTAAAGTCGGGTTTGGGTTACACATTTTGGTTATGCATGCTGAGTGTGCACACAGGAAAATACAACATTGGGTCGTGTCTTAAATGGATATAATTCATGTGCAAAGTTCTCCTCGCGTCGTTGGTCGCTTGGGGTTTAACATTGTGAAATAATAGTTTTCCTTCAGATGATGAAGCCTTCTTACACGTTTACGAAACACCCATGCAGGCACTGTTTTATAATTTTGAGTTAGGTCAGCATCAGCTGCTTTCTATTTTCCCAAGTCAGGAAATACACGCCGCCAATACCCTACGAGGAAACTTATCTCTGTGAAAGAGAAGCGTAAATATTGATCTCGCGGTATTGCACGTAAATTACTGCCTGCTAAACTCGGGAGGTGTGTCATTAGAAATTTGCCCTGTGTATTCACAAAAAAAAGGAATATCCGAACCAAATTCAATGTAAACGACTCATTAAAAGTTTTTGCACCACCGTCCACTGTGTAAGCAATATCCTCCCCTGACTTTAACCCAGGCGTCATTGAGACGCTAATGGCACCTCTCCGACGCATATATATATATGTATGTATGTATGTATACATACATACATACATACATACGCCCAGAGCTGGGTATCAATGTTTCACACTTGCATGAAAAGAAAACGACAGAAGAACGAGACGAGCGCGCGCTTCCACAGCCAATGGCTGAAAGTGTTTGAATTGAAAGCTGACGGTTCGCTGTTCGCTCGATCCAAACCCCCCCTCGTGGAGAACTTTTAAACTGGCGGTTTCTTATTTAATATGCTGTCGCTCTAGTGCTGGGAAGGTATAGGTTACTTTATCCTGATCACGAGTCGTCTCCACAGGTCGAGAACAGAACAGGTGTGAACAAAACAAGGTTCTATTCACAGCCTCGTGGAAACAAGCGCTACTTCAAAATTATAAGATTTTAAACACGCTTTTCCAGAGACAAAAAAACAAACAAACAGATACATAAATTCAAATGAAGATCGTAACAGGGGCACTACGAAGAGAAAACGGGTCGATGTGCCACGTATAAAACCTACATTACGTCCTTCCAAACAAAAACAATTCTTTTACGTATGAAGAAAAAAGGGTTTTTTGATATTCATATGCGAAAAAGCAAAGAAAAGAGCAGGGGTCATAGAGATAGGCGAGCAAACAGATGAATTATCAATGAGGCTGATTCTTGTATAATAATACAACAACAACAACAAATCTTTAATTACATTGTCGTCGCCACAACCACACACACAGGAGCATGCGTTTGAGCGCTGTTTACTCGTGTTTGAAAGAAGGCATTCATACAAACAAAAAAAAAACAAAAACAAAAAACAACCAATTAACTGAAAGAATATGTCCGTGCTCGTGAACTAGTCCCTCGACGAGGCATGCCCTTTCGCGTAATGCAATGGTTGCGTGACGAACCAGATCAACGTGCACAACGCCTGACACAATTCTGGCGACCCCTTCCTCTCCCCCTCCCCCTGCCTGCCCCCCCCACCCCCCCCATTCCCCCCACTCCCCCGCCACTGTCTCTCCAAGGTCGTGTATCATAAATCACCCACCCTGTCCCATACTTCTTGGTTTCAGAACAGAAATATGTAAGATATATGCAAACCGTTTTTACCTCCCCCACCCCTCTCCTCCCCCTCCCCTCGCCCACACAACCTTCCCATTCCCCTCACGTCCTTATAAACACCCCTCTCTCTCTCCCTCTCTTTCTCTCCTTCCCTCCCACATTTCTCTTCCTCTCTCTCATCTCTCCTTACTTCTCCCTTCTGAAAATCTCATCATTAACCCCTGCTCGCGTTCTCTATCGCAAAGAAATAGAATAAAGTCCATCTCCTTGACCAGACATTAAGAGCAGCCTCCTTCGGAAACTCTATCACACGTCACCCACACACACACGCCCCCCCCCCCCCCCCCCCCCCCCTCCGCGCCTCTCCCCTCATCCCTGCTCCAGCTCGACGCGATTGACATCTCCGATTGATTAACGTGATTTCGAACGTATGCATTAAAAAAAAATATATATATATATAAAATAAATTAAATATAAACAACGAATGAATCAGGAATAGAAAACAAAATTGCTGCACTATATTGTGGCGGTGCGCTCCACTCTGGAAGATCGAGTAGCCCGAAGTTCTTGGGGATGGGGGAAAGGGTCTTCCCATCACAAGAAAGTACCAAATATATGGTCACTGCTGCGCTCATTAACAGCGGGGATGGGGGGTGGTGGGTGGCGGGGGAGGGGGGAATGAAGAAGAAAGAAAGAAAGAACCGGAAGGGTTTCCACCTACCTACACACTACTTCCGGTCTTTTGCAACTTTTTTTTTTTTATCCTGTTGTTCAGCTGTAGGCGTTTATGCTCAACAACAGTCTTACTTAACCCACTCCTCTCTCTCTCTGTCTCTGTCTCTGTCACACACACACACACACACACACACACACACACACACACACACACTTTCATTTATATATGTCACATAAATTCATCCGAGTCATATTTCTGATAGGTGAAATTTATTGTAATATCTAAAAGAAAAATATAAAGGCAACAGAGAGAGAGAGAGAGAGAGAGAGAGAGAGAGAGAGAGAGAGAGAGAGGAACGAGTTTGAGAGGGAGAAGAAAAAGAGGACACATAGACAGACATGACTGACAGGTAGAAACATAGAGATCAAACTATGTTATCAACTCTCTCTGTTTTAGACACATCAAGAATGCTATTTTAAATAATTGAAAAATGCAATCATATATAGAAAAAATGCTTTAAGAACTTTCTGTGCCCGATACGCTTGTAACATACACAGCGATTTTTGATAAAATTAATAATTTCTGTTGTTCACCTTTTCGCAGTTCACACGCGACAGTCTGACTTCATTATCACAACAGATTTGCTTCTTTTTTCAGCTAAACGTCAATATCTTTCGCGCATAAGCCCATCTGCGCGCACACACACACGCACACACACACACACACACACACACACACACACACACACACACACCAGACGCTTCTCTAAGCTATGCAGGAAATGTTCGTCTTTTCTGTGCCTGCCTTTCTTTATCCTGTCTTTTCTTTTCTTTTCTCCTTATCGCCCCCCCCCCCTAACCCCCCCACCCCTGCCCCCGTGTGTGTATGTGCGTTCCGTTCGTGCGTGCGTGCGTGTCCAGAACTCCAACGTTTTGTTTGTTTATTTGTTTTGTTTTGCCTTCTCCGGACGTGAAAATTTCTGCATTTTATGATGCATCAGGTCTTTTCTGGCGCCCCACAACTGCGAGTTGCCTGTTGGCAAGGTTGTTTTCCACCCGAAGCAAAAAAATACGCCTTTGTCGTTTTTGTCTGTTTGTTTTTTTCAATCCAATCTGTGTGTGCGCGTGTCGTTGATGTTGCTGTTTTCATTCTTTATAATGCCCTGATTGAAGAAATGTGGCGGAACAGCTCACGCCAGAGGTATATTATGTATTCTGGATTTATGGGATGCAGTATAGCAGTGTATGTGTGTCCAAGATTTCTTCTTCTTGTTCTTCTTCTTCTTCTTGTTCTACTTCTTTTTTCCTCTTCTTTCCTTCGTGTTTAAGAGATATTCCACGTTGCTGTGTTATGACCCCGTATTCAGTCCCAGTATGGCCATTCAGCGAGCCAGGCGTGTTGCGTATAGAACCTGTAGCGAATTGCTATTACGCCTTCGAGGCGGGCTCAAAACAGGACGATAAAAAAAATGTTGGGGGATGGATGTCTCTTCACGTGCTGTGCGTGTCTGATTTTTCGTTTTCGGTAAGGGGGACGTAACACGTCAACAACTGCGATGTGCTGTGAACTAGAGACGAACAGTTTTTTTTGTTGTTTGTTGTTGATTTGTTTTCCTGCGCCCCATCTGGTGCGCCATTTCTCTGGCATCACAACCTTCTCCACCCCCCATCCCCCCACCCCTTCCCTCCCAACACCACCACCACCACTCTCGCGCTCATTTTCCCCGTCTCATTATCTCAAATTCCCGATCCATTCTCCGTCACACTCAGTTGGATTTGATGGACTTGTAGACTGCAACAGCCCACTGATTACAGCGTGCTCATTCACACTACCTGTTTATAAAACACACACACACACACACACACACACACACGTGCGCGCGCGCACGCACGCACGCACACGCTGACACGCACGCACAAATATGCGCGCGCGCGCGCAAGCATCACCCCGCCCCAACTTACTTTCTCCAACACCTCACCTACCCCCAACCCCTCACACATACTAAAATACATGTGCACAAATAGTTAAGATATAAGCGAATAAATACGAAGACAGTACATGTGTCGAAAATCTGAACGCCTTTCTCCCTGTCTATCTAGATGTCTGTCTGTCAATCACCAAGAATCAACGCTCGTGGCGTTTAGTTGCCGAGGGGAATTCCAGCGGAAGTTACGATCTATACACATCTTGTCTGATCATACAAGGGAGTTCATCTATCCGCTCAACGGGAGCCATCATCCACCCGCTGGCTCTCTCTCTGCATGACTGCCCTTGAGCTTTGAGATGGACTGGACAGTATCCAGCTGCAGATGGCGCTGTTTGGTGGTGAGGAAGGAACCGGAGCAAAGCGGTATTTTTATGGACTCGTTCATGTACACACCTCGCGGCCTCAGTGCCGCTGTTAACAACTAACTGCTCTGTCTCTGTCTCTTTCTCTCTCTGTCAATCACCAGGAAGCAACACTCGCGGTGTTTAGTTGTCGAGGGAAATTCCAACGGAAGTTACGATCTATAAACACGTCTTGTCTGGTCGTACAAGAGAGTTCATCTATCGGCTCAACGGGAGCCATCATCCACCCACTGGCTCTCTCTGCATGACTGCCCTTGAGCTGGGTTGGACAGTATCGGGCTGCAGATGGCGCTGTTTGGTGGTGAGGAAGGAAGCCGAACAAAGAGGTATTTTTATGGACTCGTTCATGTACACACCTCGCGGCCTCAGTGCCGCTGTTAAAAACTAACTGCTCTCTCTCTCTCTCTCTCTCTCTCTCTCTGACAATACCAAGAAGCAACACCTGTGGGGTGTTTAGTTATCGGGGGAAATTCCAGCTAAGTTACGATCTATACACGTCTTGCCTGATTATACAAAGGGAGTTCTCATCAATCCGCTCAACTGGAGCCATCATCCACCCGCTGGCTCTCCCTGCATGACTGCCCTTGAGATGGGTTGGACAGTACCGGGCTGCAGATGGCGCTGTTTGGCGAGCAAAGCGTTTTTTTTTTTTATGGACTCGTTCATGTACACACCTCGCGGCCTGCCGCTGTTAAAAAATAACTGCTCTCTCTCTCTCTCTCTGTCAATCACCAGGAAGCGACACACGTGGTGTTCAGTTAGGGTAATACCATCGGAGGTTACGATCTATAAACTTCTTGTCTGATTTGGACTCGTTGTCTGTCTGCCTGTCTGACTCTTCTGTATGTGCATGTCTGTATCCCGTGTTTTCTGCTGTTCGTTTCTCCTCCCTCCCATATGACTCATCCCCACCCACCCCCTCCCCGCCCTTTGCCCGTCCCCTTCATACCCCTTCACTCTCTGGCAATATCTAAATCACCTGATAAACTGGGAAAATTACAAGAAGAAAAAAAAGACATATTATCACAAACTAATATTGAAGAAAATGAAGACGACGAAGAAGTAGTAGAGGAAGGAGGGCGAGGAAGAGAAAGAAGATGGAAAAAAAATAGTTTATTGCAAGACAAAACGAATAATAAATACAAGAAGAAGAAGACGAGTTCGTTGCAAGACAAAGCCAATCTCGAACAAGGAGAGGCAGAAGAAGAAGAATGGAAGACTAAAGAGAAGAACAAAAAGAAGAAGTCAAAATCCAGTCATGTCGGGCACAGCACGTTCACCACAAACGAAGCCATCAGAAAGCTTTCAGAAGAGACTTTGAACCGCTGCGCAACAATGCGCACCACACCCAAACGGCTCTACACCCCGACGTGGTGGCAGCTGAGGGGAGAGGAAGAGATTAAAACCCTTTCACCGCCAGTCAGTTTGGAGTGCAAAATTCCCTTGTGCTATAAACACAGAAAAGACAGTAGCTAAGAATAGCTGGGGATTCCCCTCCGCGATGTATAGAAAATATGGCCTATCCTACCACCGAACATTAAGAGCAGTATAGGTTCATGGACAAGAGACAAATGAATGGTCACCTTTCAGTGACATGGGTCCTCTACCACGCCTGTGCATAAATGCCAGCTTGGCAGTGAAAGGATTACGCACAATAACAACGATAAGAAGAACAGGAAGCAGCAGAAGGTAAAGGACGACGAGGAGAAGAAGGGAAAAAAAGGAGGAGAACATCGACAACATCAACAATATGGAGAGAGAGAGGGGGCGGCCGGAGAGAGAGAAGAAGAAGAACAAGAGTGACAACAAAACGAGAAGAAGAAGAAGAACAGGTGTACAAGAAATCCCCTTCTTGTTCTTGATAACCCACTCGACAAAAGCAGCAGCAGAAGAAGAAGAATGAGAAGAAGAAAAAGAACAACTACTACACCACCACCACAACAACAGTAACAACAACAGTAACAACAACATCAACAAAACAACAACAACACCAATACCACCACAACCACGAACAACATAGTTCAGTTCAGTTTCTGATGGAGGCATCACTGCGTTCGGACAAGTCCATAATATACGCTACACATCTGCTAAGCAGCGTAACCCAACGCGCTTAGCCAGGCCTTGACGGAAAACAAAAACAACAACAAAACAAACAGCATGAACAATAACAACAGGACAATATCTCTCTTACCTGTCAGAGCGGGAGATCCGACCACCACGGCACATGCAACAGAAAGGATCAATGCAATGTAATGCAATGCAATGCAATATCACACCATACAACACACAACCCAACACAGCGCAATGCAAGGCAAAGCCATATAATGCCAACAATACAATACAATACAGCACAATACAATACAACAGAACATGATACAATACAAGTCGTCCCCTTTCGACTTGATCACGCATAGTTACTTCCCCTCTCACAGAAGGGGAAAAAAGTACATGAAAAAGAGACAGAGAAAAAAAAACTGTGTTATCCATGCCTGTGGCTATGTTACTTGACAGGTTGCCAAGAAAGACATGAACTTTGTAAATGCAATTTAACGCTTGCATGATGATAGTACGACGTGCACGAGTGGAGGATGTGACAAGTGGAAAAGTTGGATATTAAAGTCATTGCAACTAACTTTGCCATGTAAAGTTGAGTTGTCAAAACGGGAAAAAACTGGCCAACACTTGCCAGTTCAGCAGTTGCGTAAGTGGATACACTTGTTTTCTGTGTTTGTGTGTGTGTGTTTGTGTGTGTGTGTGTGTGTGTGCGCGCGCGCGCGCGCGCTCTCGATTCCTTTTTTTTTTTCGTCAAGAAAGTGGAGCAATTACAAAGAAGTAATATATGTCACTGGGTAAAAGGGAAAACACAGTGAATGAACACAGTAATGACATCAAGTACTTACTTCTGACAAACTCTGTGTGTTTGTAT
Organism: Babylonia areolata; assembly: GCF_041734735.1. Taxonomy (NCBI): domain Eukaryota; kingdom Metazoa; phylum Mollusca; class Gastropoda; order Neogastropoda; family Buccinidae; genus Babylonia; species Babylonia areolata. The sequence goes on along the minus strand of NC_134897.1, from coordinate 31,771,645 downwards.
GACTGTGTTTATGTTTGTTTTGTTTTCGTTTCCTTGAGAAAATGGGTCAATCAGTTCTTCGTTTTTCTTGGTTGTTCAGTGTCCTATCCGAACTTGATCAATAAAAGAACATGTGGACTTACTGAGCAGTCGGCACAGACAGACACACTGACAGAAACACAGACATGCAAACAGGCAGACAGACACAAACTAGATAGGTAGCCATGTAGACGTACAATAGACTACAGACTGTCAAATAAAGGAAACAGATGTGCAAAATGATGAGAAAAGAAGGATGAAAAAAAATAAAGAAACAGCACCAAACATTTTCAAGAAAAACAACCCCCCTCCCCCAACCCACTCCCTCCTACCTCCATCCTCCACCTCCAACCAACCAAAACCCTATCCCCCACCCACATACACACCATAATCCACAGCACACCCTTCGCGGTAAAACGAAACATTTGCATGCCAGACCCTGTGAAGAAATCGCTTCTTCGTCTTCGTCTTCTTTTTTCCTCTTTTGATACACGTTTGACCTATTGGATTCACCGGGACTTAACGTAATATAGGCCTACAGTGATGAGCAACCGATGGGTTAACAGGAAAACCACTGTGAGCAGGACTGAAAAAAAAAAAAAACCTGAAAGGCTCGTCTTACACAATCGAAAAACAAAAAAATGATTATTCAGTTATAACAAAAAGAAAGGGTACTGGAGAGTTTGAGATGCACCGGCTTGAAATAGCGGCCATTTCGGTTGTCAGAAGCGATCAACGTGCAAAAAACTTTGTGGTCTGCTTCTCTTCTTCCTTCCTCCCCCCCCACCCCCCTCTCTCTCCATCCCTCTCTCTCTCTTTCTCTCTCTTTCTCAATCTCTTTCTCTATATCCCTCTCCCCCGCCCCCCTCATCACTGGTCAAAAAGTTTAAAAAGCAAAGTGCTCTAGTACGGATCCCAGACAATCGAAAAAAATACAAACTGTAATCACAGTAGAACGCACACGCACAACCGCACTCACGCAAGCACACACACACACACACACACACACACACACACACACACACACACACACACGATAAAATGATACGGGCCTCAAATTAATATACACCTCGCAGTATCCCTTCCAACCAGTTAAAAAAAAATAAAAAATATTTTAAAAAAAGAAGAAAGAAAGAAAAAAAGCAAGTAAATGAAAAAAATTCATAAAATGTAAAAAATAA
>NC_134897.1:31705446-31760446 GCF_041734735.1 Babylonia areolata | reverse complement strand
CAATCAACCCAGCAACCCATCAAACACGACGATCATCCTAGCGACCTGGGTGACTGGATGGCAGAACAAGTCCCACAGAACAAGTCTCACAGCAAAAAGTCCACCGTACGCAGCTGTTGGCCGAAAATCAGACGAGATCAGGTCAAAACCAGAGCCGAAAGTTGTTTGTTTTTTGTTTTTTTCCATGACCCAACAACATAAACACCAATCATAGCTTTGTACGGTGAGGTTATTCGTAAGTTCGGGGTTCTGGATTATGACTCAAAACTGTTTACCTTAAAAAAAACATTAACTATAATCTTTCTTCTTCTACTTTTTTTTTAAATTTTTTTACAACGATAAAAAGTGATTTAACCCGTCCCTCCTTACATTTCCCTCTTTCATCCCTAGCAGTCACACACGCGTGTCCACGTGTGTCTTCTGCGTGACCATCCATGCGGATCTGCTTCCCGTTGAGATATAAGGGACGACGACAGATACCAGCGAGGAAGGACGGATAACTTTTCTCTTTTCCCCCCCCTCCCCTCACCCCCACTTCCACACGATTTTTTTTTTTTAAAGTTGTGACAAGAGCCAGCAACACAACCGCGTTGCCCTTCCAGTCTCCTTTCCCCCCGAGCCCCCTTCTCCTCCTCCGCTCCTATCACTCTTCAGTCCCTTCTACTCCGCCCCCCTCCCCCTTTCCCACCATGTCGAGAAATCTTGGCGGGAGGTGACACCAAGGACACCGAGTTTTTCATGTACTCCCTTTAGGGTTAAAAAAAAAATCTTACAAATACTTCTTGTATTGTCTTGTCCCTGCACCCTTCAGCCAACCACCCTCCAACCCCAATCCCCCACCCCACCCCCACACCCACCCCCCAAAAAACTCCTTCTATCATTAACACATGCGACACCGACTCACAAGCGCATCGCCCCCTGTTCACACACACACACACACACCGACACTTTACCACCACACCAACAGTTCTACTCCTCATTCCAAACTCATCGTCACAGCTCAGAAGACTGTTCCTATGACTGCCGGAGGGCGGAAGGGAACGACCAGGGCAACCTTTCTCCTCACGAGCTGCAGCTGTGTTGTTTCCGGGATAGGAGGGTGTTCAGCTTCAACAGAAACGTGTGTGACGGGTCTCGTGGACTACGTCAACAGCGGCGGAGATTTTGCTTCGGGTCCTAGGTGCGACTGTCATGATCAATCTCTGTCACTTGGGACAAGGGGGGTAGTTAGGGAGCTGAAGAGACGAGGTCAGTCTTTTGTTGTTTTATTGTATGTGGTTTTCGGGTTTTCTTCCAGTTGTTTTTTTTCTGTTTACTTTAGTCTATGTTTTAAATATTTCATCCTGTTTGTCTTATATTTCTTGTCAACATTAGAGATGAGGATTTCTTTTCATTATGTAACGAAATGCGCATTATGATATCATTTATAAACCTATCTCTCATTCGGTCACACACACACACACACACACACACACACACACACACACACACACAACATTAGAGATCAGGATTTCTTTTCATTGTGTAACTAAATGCGGATTATGATATTATTCATGAACCTCTCTCTCATTCGGTTACACACACACACACACACACACACACATATATATATATATATATATATATATATATAATTATATATATATATATATGGAGGGGTTGCGTGTGTGTGTGTGCGTGTGTGTGACACTGGGAAACGGTTGAAAACAAACCTTGTTAGAAAAAAAAAAGTCATTGCCATCTTAAACACCACTTGGCACGCGATCGACAAAGACGGTGGGACACAGGAAGGATGGATTTTTTTTTCAGTGTCTTTGTTTCAGAACACACACACACACACACACACACACACACACACAGTCCCAATGATAATAATGTTCTATTGACAAACTAAATAAAAACTTTATATCAGTTGATAAGGGAGAGGATGAGACATCTGGGGGCGGTGGATAAACGTGTGTGAACGCGTCTCTGTGTGTGCGTGTGCGTGCGTGCGTGCGTGCGTGCGTGCGTGTGTGCGTGCAAGCGTGTCTGTAACTGGGTACAGGGGGGGAAATGTCCTCGACATCTTACACATCATTTGGCAAAGAACATTTTTAATTTCCAAAGGCTCGCTGAATGAAACGAAGAAGACCCGCTAAATCCTTGATCCGGATGACTGGAAATAAACAAACTTTTCTTTTTATTACCCTTTGCTCTTAATGCCAGGTAAGAAATCTCCTCACATAACAGAACTCTTTTTAGAACTGGATTAGACGCTAGTTTCGACCCGCAGCCGTTCGTCAGGAGTCAAGGCAACGGCAGTGATTTTTTTTCCCCCCTCAACCAACATGGGCAGTCATACAATATGCTTATCAGTTACCGCTTCGGCTGTGTGCCTGGCGGGTTGGTTGGTTGGTTGGTTGGTTGGTTGACTGGCCGATGATATTGTTAATTGTGTACTGTCAACAGCTTGGCTGACAAGAGACGAGGGAGCTCTCCTTTCATCCAAGTCTTCTCCCTCTTTCCACGGACCGAAGGGCGTGACTGGTCTTCTTTCTCCCCCCCACCTCGCACCTACCTTCAGAAGGCACAAGTCGTCGCCCCTCACAGCCGCTGAAATCTCTGAAGATCTGTGCGGTGGTTTCCCTTCCGTCAACCCGTTCCAGTGTACTGCACCCTACCCGCCCCCCACCCCCACCTCCGCACTCCCTTCTCCCCCCTCCCCCCTCCGCTTCTACCAGAACTCCCACTCCCATTCACTCACTGCTTGTCGCCAAAAGACTCGGCCCTCTTTTCACCCCAGTCAAAGGAGTGACTCTGGTAGTCAATGCTCGTTCGCTGGCGCGTGGTTTTTACGATCCTCAGGGTGACTGTTAACCACACGAAGGCGGGTAGCCAGGACTGGTTAAACCGACGCTAACGGACCGGTACATGGACATTTCTCCCACGGGTACACACACGTTGTTGCGCACTTCCTTCCTGGATGTCTTCTCTCTCCAGCTTCCGTCCTCTTACGACGTCGTAAAAGTGCCAGGGAGGAGGAAGGAGGAGCTCGTTTTCATCGTTTTCTGAGCGGAGGAACGCTAATTCCGTTTGCGGAGTGTATGGCCATGTTTGACATCTTTATTGACGTGATGGTAATCATGAAAGATAGCCTGACCCCCTTGTGTATCCACCGCAATCGATGAGGAAAAAAAGTATCTCAAAGGCTTCGACCGACAGTTCTGTGTCTTCTTCCGCCTAAAACAAGTACTCAAAGACTTCGACAGTTCCGTGTCTCCATCCCCCTAAAAAAGACTAGATACTGTGATCATTCTGTTGCAACACTGTATCCATATATGATCCAGTGTATCAGCCGAGTCGCGGAAGCAAAAACCTACTTACTCGCTACAGACGTGAAAATGACTGGCAATGTTGAACTTTCCTATGTTGTGGGCGTGAGTTGTGAATAGGCGGCTGTTGTGGCTGTTATTGGCGTGGGGTTTCCATTGTTTGTGTGTGTGTGTGCAGTTGTGGAGGTTTCCGATATTAGTAAAGTGTACTGTAATTGGCAGACTTTCTAGAATGGTGACAGAACTTCTCTGTGAAAATCTGCATGCTAGATTTAACTATAAAAGATTTTATTTCAACCAGATAAAGTAGTACAAAGATAAAAAGATAAAATAATAAACGACGGCCACTGATGGTTTCAGCAGATTGGAAAGAATCCACTTGCCGCGCCAGTCCAACCAAAAAACTAACAAACCCATTCCGGAATTCCAGATGGAAAAACATGCACGATAAGCCCGTTTGAAGTACTGTTGTATCGTGCCGGGCAGGTGTGGAAACCGTTAACCGCGAACGTCGCGCTTGACACCATCGCAGATAATGGGCAGATAGGTATCGACAGGCAGGCAGGCAGGGAGGCAGAAAACCGATGACGTGGCACACCACGCTCTCTGCGAACGATATAATTAAGCGGTCTGGAAGCTGTCCGCTTCGGCCTGCTGCCGACCACTATCGACAGGCGGCAAGCAGTTACTGTATCAGCAAGGGGGGGACAAGCGTGGTGATTTCGTGCGAGAGTGAGATGTGCAATCGTGTCCAGTCATCGTCCAGTCCGATACATCAGGTGGTCAGTCTGTGGGCAGCATTGCGACAGCACATGTGACGGCGCGGTCAACCGAGAAGTTGCGACCTTCGTTCTCTTCCATGTGAAGTCAAAGAGCTGTGAACAAAACAACTGAATGCTCGTCTCTGCCACGTGAGCACAACGTTTGGATTAAACACATGGTTGCTCTTATTCAAACATCGCTTCTGTTGTTATTTGGGTTGTTGTTGTTTTTTACAGAAAAGCCCAAGTTATTTGTGTTTGATGACGAAATAGTGTGAGAGTGTCAACTGTCAATAAACAGTAATTTTTTTTTTCTTGTAAATTCGCGCATGTAGGTTTGTGTACTGGAGATTTACATAGTTCCTTCTAGTCGATCTTTATATCACCGAAGGAAAAGAACGAAGAACGGTGTTCTGATACATCAGAGCCGTTCCATCGGCAAACAGCAATGTTTGTTACGCCATACATCGTCAAGCTGTGTTTAATGGAGTTTCCAGTCGGACCGACGGACGAGTAGGCAGGCAGGCTTATCTGTTTACATAGCACATCTAAACAGACTTCAGTGCATTCGCACTGATGTTTTGTTGTTGTTGTTTTAACAAAAACTAAAGACGAAATTAGAACAGAAGTGTATAGAAACATATACGGTTCATGTTTCTCCAGTCTCTGATCAATACAGTCTGGCTGCTTCTTACTGGTGAACTGTGTTTGCCAATGAGTTTAGTCTGCAGAAATTCTAATCGAGCAAATGTTTAGTTTGCAATCACTGCTACCTGGTACAGACAAATCCCGCTGTGTTAATGGCTTTTCTTTTTGACGCTGACAATGATATGACTCAGACGACTGTGGGATGAAACATTCCAATATTGGGCGAAGCTGGGTCTTAACATTTTGCCACGAAGAAGATATATACACCAAGCTCTCTTAGCGGTTCTCGAAATATACTCTGAATCCACGGTTTTTGCATGTGTGTGTGTGTGTGTTTTTGACCAGCTGACTTCAGGAGACCCCTATTGCTGCGAATCATATTGTTTTCTCCAGTCAAAGGAACTCGGGATAAAGACAAAAGATTTTTTTAGTCATCCTTCAAGCGAGCGAATCTGTTGAAAAGCATAACCGTGTCCCCCTTTGACAAGAAAAGTCTCGGTGACGAAAAAAAGAAAAAGAACCCGCCGTAACACCCCAAAAACCTCTCCTAAGCCATGGACCTCTCCAACAACGGGATGCTGTACCCCACCACCACCCTCAACTGGACTCTGCCCCTCACCACCACCCTCCAGCCCCCGACAGTCCCCGGAGGGGGGCAGCAACCACCTCTCCCTTGCAACGACAGCCTCCCGCCGCCGCCGCAGACGTGGAGCCGGCAGCTGGACTACTACGTGTACGGGGTGATGATGGCGGCGGTGACGGGGCTGGGGCTGGTGGGCAACTCCCTGGCGGTCATGGTCCTCACGCGCCGCACCATGAACACCTCCACCAACTGCTTCCTCACGGCGCTGGCCATCTGGGACTCGGTGGTGCTCCTCATGTCGCAGCTGCTCATGTCGCTGGGGGAGCTCTCCTCGGGCTTCTCCCGCAACGCCCTGCCCTACGTGATCGTGTACCTGTACCCGGTGGCTCTGGTGGCGCAGACGGTGACGGTGTGGCTGACCGTGTCCTTCACGGTGGAGCGCTACATCGCCGTCTGTCATCCCTTGCAGGCCGCCTCCATGTGCACCATCCCGCGCGCCCGCATCGTCATCGTCGTCATCTCCGTCGTCGCCGTGCTCTACAACATCCCGCGCTGGTTCGAGTACCGGTTGTTGCACGTGAGCATTGAATTAGGCGTAGGCCTCCGTGGACTGAGTGTTGTTGCTGGGTTTTCGTGTTCTTGTGTGTAGTGTGTGTGTGTGTGTGTGTGTGTTGTGTTGTGTGTTGTGTCGTGTGGGAATTTCTGATTGTTGTCCCGAACATTGTTCTGCTGTCCTCTTGTTTTCAAGTCGTTTACTTTAGGGTTTGTAGTTGTTGTTGTCGTCCCTCCCCCCATCCCCCCAAACCCCAATCCCCCCCCCCCTCTCTCTCTCTCTCTCTCTCTCCCAGTCCCTCCCTGTCTTCCTCCGTCCCTCCCTCTTCTGCTCGCGTGTAATCATGTGTGTTTCATGTGTGTTTCGCGCGCGTGTGTGTGTGTGCGCGCGCGCGCACGTCGAAGCGGGTGCATGCTGTAGTGCATGCGGAATCACGACACATTTCACACCACACATTTTTCATGGGAGTGAAAATTCCCCCCCACATGATTAATACGCTCTCTGACCATCTATCTCAATTATGATTCAGCGCTTCGCCAAACGTATCTCGTCCTACCCAACCCAGACTCAATCACGTACCCACCCATCCACCCGCCTACCCGTCCATTCCATCCCTCTGCCCACAATCAAAGGGAACAGCCCCCCGCGTTCTACACGCAAAAACAAACCAATTATCCTTCCCACTATCATTTCCAGCCAAAACGGTAGGTTGCAAATTGATGTTCGCTTCGCATGGCAATCTGCAAACGACAGACAAAAGGATATTCGGTGATACAAAGGAAGAGAAAAAGAAGAAGAAGAAGAAGTCATCGAGAAATCTGGACATAGATGACGACGGAAACGAGGAGGATCGTTTCAGTTTCCACTCAGTGATACGAGCAAATGATAGATATATCATTTTCTCTCGTGCCACTGATGTATGCTTTTGAAGAAGTGATGATCAACGTCTCCACTCTCACACTATCTTGTGTAGATGCGCGCGTGTGAGTGTGTGTGTGGGTGTGTGTGTGTGTGTTTGTGTCTGTGTGTATGTGTGTATATGTGTGTGCTTGTCTGTTTGGATAAATTTATCGTGTGTGTGTGTGTGTGTGTGTGTGTGTGTGTGTGTGTGTGTTTGCAAAACAGTCAGCCAGCCGCACCCAAACAGAATGTGATAAAAAAAAAAAGCGTATCTTTTGCTTGTTCCCTTTGTTGTGTTCGCCAAAATCAAGTCTCGTTATGCGAAATCAAACCTTCCATTACCATCCTGCGAGGAGGTGAACGGGCTGACATAACAGTATCTGTTGTCATTGTGCCTTCACGTTCGCCAGAATGAAGTCTGTTGATAGGAACGAAAGCAAACAAGTTCTACATTCTACACGGACTTCCAACATGCTCAGATGTATTCGCGTGTGAATGTAAAAACAGCAACATGTATTATAATAATATTATCATTATTATTATTATTGTTATTAAAAAAATAATAATAATGGTATTTGTATAGCGCTGAATCTTGTGCGGAGACAAATCAAAGCGCTTTGGCACCAGTCATTAACACGCTCGCATAACTCTAAAACAAGGAAGAGGCAGGGACGGGAGGCTATTTTGGGAAGAGGTGGGTTTTAAGGTCAGACTTGAAAGAGCTGAGTGTGGAGACTTGACGAAGCGAAAGAGGAAGTTCATTCCAAATGCAAAGTCCAGAGACAGAGAAAGAACGGCGGCCAACAGTCGAGTGCTTGAATCTGGGAATGCGTAAACAGATTGGATCCGAAGCCGATCGTAGTGAGCGAGATGGAGTGTAGAGGCGAAGGCAGCCACAGAGCTAGGAAGGGGAAGATTTGTGAATACATTTATAACATAGAGTGCTGATCTTGTACTGTATTCTCTGTGAGACAGGGAGCCAGTAGGGATGTTGCAAAAGAGGAGCGATGTGCTCAAATCTTTTCTTTCTGAGAACGAGTCGAGCAGAAGAGTTTTGTATACGCTGGAGGGACTGAATGGATGAAGCAGGCAAACCAATAGAGAGTTACAGTAGTCAAGGCGAAAGAGAATGAGAGAAACGACAAGTCTAGATGTTGCGTTAATGGACAGATATTTCCGGATGGAACTGATGTGCCGCATATATATATATATATATATATATATATATATATATATATATATATATATATATATATATAATGTCGCTAACATTCACGCACAGCCGAAGGCACTAAATTTCAAAACATGTCTACCAGACCGTCTTAGCACCATTCTTATGGATGGAGGTAGTGGGGGGGTGTCTTAAAAAGAAGAACACATAAAAAAAAAATCCTCCAGCCATTAAAAATATACATACCACATCAAGGTATCAACAACCCCCAAAGTCTTTTGATCTATATTTATACCTAGAGGTGTTAATCATAATATATATATATATATATATATATATAGAGAGAGAGAGAGAGAGAGAGAGTTTCCAAAGACGAAAGATGGAGGGGGACGTTGATTTCTGGTTGAAATGATTCCCATAATGATCCCATCAGTGGTGATAAGAGATATTTTGTTCATCACATCAGGTGAGCTTCCTTTCTTTCAAAGGCACACGCTGTCTGCACAGTATTAGAGCACCAGTCGACGTTGCAACGAATAGTAGTCATTCATTTGCCAAAAACAAGGCAGTGAATGTTTCATCATGGCCAGTGTAAAAAGAAAAAGAAAAAAAGCACTACATATGTTTTTGATTGTAAAGAATTATCTCTTGAGTATGTGCTTACAAAAAAAACGTACTGAAACCGTCTTACAATTTCTAAAGTAAGTGTGTGTGTGTGTGTGTGTGTGTGTGTGTGTGTGTGTGTGTGTGTGTGTGTGTGTGTTCTTCTAAAAATGACAAAGAACATTAAAATACTTTATAAACTGAACACATTAACAGCACTGTTAGCCGCGCGAAATTTGGCCAAACAGAGCAAACCATAGGCCTAGTTTGCATCAGTTTGACATGGTACAGTATATGACACCAAATAACAGGTTTATTAACATTAGAACAGTTTATGGCTCCTAAATGTACCAATAATCGTGTACTGAATAAAGACGTTATCCTAATACCTATGGTGAGACACAGTTTCTGTATTTGTTCACGTCAGTTTACCATTGTGGATTTCTGCCTTCCACACTCCCTCAAGCACGACAAAACTACTAAAGGCCGAGAATTCAAGAATACCCGTGACTACGAAGGGGACTGGGAAGGAGAGATCGGGATGTCGCACACACACACACACACACACACACACACTGTGGGGTGCTGGTGGAAACCCAAATTATCTCCCATGCTAAACAATAATCAAAAATGACTCATGGAAAACGTCCCACACATTTTCAACCCAGTTTTAAACTTTGTTGTTGTTGTTGTTTTTCTCCATCTTTGTAAGAGAGGGGAAACAAACGGAACAAAAAACTCTGGCGAATATTTGGATCGACAGACTGACGACCTGACCTGACCTATCCCCTGCACACTGTTCAGTCTTAACTCTGAAGCAATATCGACACAGTCCAAAAGTTTCGTATGGAGGGAAGGAGACATGTAGGGAGCGGTCGCTGAAGGCGGGTATGGGAAGGCGGGGGTGGGGTGGGGTGGTGGTGGTGGTGTTCAGCTGACTGGCATGCATGACTTTAGTCCGCTACGTCGGCTTTCGGTTCAATGGAGAGAGAGCGTTCAGGCTTAGGGGGGAAAGCGTCATTTTCGAACTTCTCTTCAAACTTCTCACCCTCCCTTTTCGCAATCATTTTCCAACCCAGCACAAAAAAGGAGTGACCGATTGTGTGTGTGTGTGTGTGTGTGTGTGTGTGACAGACACACAGACAGACAGACAGACAGGCTGGTACGGGAGGAGCTTGGGGGAAGGGGGTAGGGAAACAAAGGGGATGTTGGGAAATGCGCTCGTTTACAACACACGCCGTCACATGCACAGTGATGGGATCACGGGTGCCGCTTTCAGCGGATTAGATGAAGAAAAAAACAACTACAGGTCGCTAAACATATTATTAGTTCTACAGTTAGTTTGTTTGGCGATACAGTCTGCCCCTGCACCCCTGTCCTCTCGCCGACGTGGGAACAGGCTGGGTTCGTGGGGGTCTATGCTTCATGGCCCATGCTGTCAAACACTTGTTTCGGGGTAGGGGAGGTGGGTGGGGAACGAGGGAATTTGTGTGGGCGGGGGGAGGAAAGAGAGTAGTGGCAGGCTTCTAACTGAAAGTAATGGTTTTGTTGAAAACCGTGAAGCGTGGACAAGAAAGGCGACCTGCCCGCGCTGTCAATAGCCAATCTCTCTCGTCCCCCCCCCCTCTCTCTCTCTCTACCACCCCCACCCCCCCAATCCCTCATTCGCTTCTTAATTACACAGGCTGTCACCCCGCGATGTGAAGAGATCACAACGGATCACGGGCACCGCGCCCAACGAATGACAAAACATCACCCCACGAGAACGTCAGCATTTTCCCTTAAGAAGACGATCTGACGATCCACTGGTCGGCACATCCCTTGCCCACACCTTTATACACTCTTCCCACTTTTGTGTACACGTGCACGGAGCAGATTGGATCCCAGGGGTCGCGTTCTGTTGCACATGATGTCAGACACTTGTTTACACTGGCGAGGGGAGAGGAGGGTGTGCGTGGAGGGAGAGACGTGGGCGTGGGGAGTGGGTGGGTGCAGGAGAGGGGGAAGGGAGGGGACAGAAGGCGAAGAATCTGATTGGAACGTCAAAGATTTAGTTTCCAACAACGGAGGTAATTTTTTTTTTTTTTTTTTTAAAGACCTCAACCCCTACAGGCTTGCAACAACCTGCCTCTGTGTGTCTGTCGGTTTGCCTTCGTCTGTGTGTCTATCTGTCTGTCTGTCTGTCTGTATGTATGTCTCTCTCTTGATCTCTCTCTCTCCCCTTTCTTTAAGTGGGAAATTGGCTTTGATGAATTTCAAATTGAGTGATCGTCTTCTTCAATCTCTCTCTCTCTCTCTCTCTCTCTCTCTCTCTCTCACACACACACACACACACACACACACACACACACACACACACACACACACACACACAAGCAGAGCATACGCGCGTGTATTCCGTGTGCACATATCACACAAACACACACACCTCTTTCTAGCCCTTCACTCCCCCCCCCCTCCACCCTCCACCCCCTTCTTTTTCTCCTTAGTTATCTCTCTCTTTCCACGCATCCCTACTCGCTCTTTCCATCACATGCCATTGGCTTCTATTATCCGTAAATTGCAAACCCCACCCCTTCCCAACTCTCACTCCCCCCCCCCGCTCCCCCACCCCTCTCTCTCTCTTTTTCTGGCTCATCTGCTGGGTTGCAGCGATGCTTTTCAATTGATGCAAAACATATTTTTTGTTTGTTTTTGTTGTTGTTTGTTTTGGGGGTTTTTGTTGTTTTTTGGTCTTTTTTTTTTTTATTGCTTCGCCCTTTTTCCACAGGAGTGTGACGAAAGATACTACATTATTTCCTCCTTTCACCAGTGTCTGCCAAAGGATATGACATTGTATGGTCCTTTTCACCGATGTCCGACAAAAGATATGACATTGTTTGGTCCTTTTCACCCATATCCGACAAAAGGTACTACATTATTTCGTCCTATTTACTAATGTCCGACAAGAAATATGACATTATTTCGTCCTTTCCACCAATGTCCGACAAGAGATATTACATTAATTCGTCCTTTTCACCAATGTCCGACAAGAGATATTACATTAATTCGTCCTTTCAACCAATGTCCGACAAAAGATATGACATTATTTCGTCCTTTCCACCAAAATCTGACAAAACATATCACATTATTTCGTCCTTTTCACCAATGTCCGACAAAAGATATGACATTAATTCGTCCTTTCCACCAATCTATGACAAAAGTTATGACATTATTTTGTCCTTGTCACCTATGCATGACAAAAGATGTCACATTATTTCGTCCTTTTCACCAATGTCCGACAAAAGATATGACATTATTTCGTCCTTTCCACAAAAATCTGACAAAAGATATGACATTATTTCGTCTTTTTCACCAATGTCTGACAAAAGATGACAAAAACTAAAGCAAAGCAGTACAGCTTTGATATACTCAAAGTTGATTTTGTTATATTGGGTAAAAAGAAAGAACAAACTTACTTGCAAGTCCTAAAAGAATGAGACAGAGAGACAGACAGAGATAGAAAGAGAGAGAACAGGCAGAGGTACAGACAGACAGACAGATACAGAACGAAAGGGAAAAAGATAGAACGAAACGTGATTGCCCAAGTCGTCGATAATTCCATTAAAAAAAAACTAAACAAATACAACACTGCGCCTTGTAACAACAAATTCATTTTCCCAAGACAGTGTCAATCAATACAAAAAAAAAGGATCTGATTTGATGCAGTAAGTCAGACATGCATTGAAAAACGGAAATATACAAACAGGCATTCAGAGAGACAATAAAACAGAGCTTTGAAAACATGTCACATATGCAGTGTAAGTTCAATAAATAAATAAAAAACGAAAGCCATTATTTAATAAACAACGTTTTGTTTCGTGATAGCGATTCGTATCGATTTCGTTTCTTTTCCTCTCCTGGGAGTGCAATCCGAAGACGTTGCAACATCCTATTTTCTTAACAGATGAACCACGCGTGTGAACTGAGAATAAAAAGAGTACGAAGAAGAGGAAGAAATCGAAGAAAAACGTGAAGTTCCTGGTGAAACGATCTCTCCAAGTAAAAACGTTGCGATACTTTTTGGAAACTTGCCGACATGCGCTGTAGTGGAGTGGTAGAATTGACTATCACGACCAACTGTCTGACGCCCTTCAGGTTAAGGTGATCAGGGTTGGGGTCCTGGTTCAGTCGCTGTTCGAGAAGATGAGTCCTGGGTGTCAGCCCGGATGGGAGGTCCGTCTGGCGTTCCAGGGGTGCGGAGGGTGGAGGAGGCGTGGGGCGGGGGACGGGGGGGGGAGGACATGCGCACTAATCAACGCGCAAATATCCACCACAACAGACCCAGCGTTATTCATCGTCAGGCACTGTCGACACGGTGAGCGTCTTTACAAGGTAACTGTGGGAAATTGGACTGCAGAGCTCAACTATCGTGTTCCTGGAGGTTGTGCCCTACTGATATGGGCAATCATAGTCACACGCACACACTCCCAGTGCGCCTCAAACATTACGTTTCCTGGTACTGTGCTGGTCTTGTGACTGCATTATAGAAATACAATACCAACACAGTGTCCGTGAGGTTCTGGATTCGAATACCAGCCTGATGGGCGCAACAGCCGAGCGGTTAAAGCACTGGACTTTCAATCTGAGGGTCCCGGGTTCGAATCTCGGTAACGGCGCCTGGTGGATAAAGGGTGGAGATTTTTACGATCTCCAAGGTCAACATGTGTGCAGACCTGCCCCCTTTGTGTGCATACGCAAGCATAACATCAAATACGCATGTTAAAGATCCTGTAATCCATGTCAGCGTCCGGTGGGTTATGAAAAGAAGAACATACCCAGCATGCACCCCCCCCCCCCCCCCCCCCGAAAACGGAGTATGGCTGCCTACATGGCGGGGTAAAAACGGTCATACACGTAAAAGCCCACTCGTGTACATACGAGTGAACGTGGGAGTTGCGGCCCACGAACGCAGAAGAAGAAGAAAAATCCCGGTCTTGCCCTTAACACCCCCCCCCCCCAACCCCCCATCCCCCATCATCATGCGCTGTGGTCCTTTCACACATATTTTCCGTCCTTCTGTGTGCGGTCTGGCATTTTCTCACGCCGTGGTCCTTTAATGCACGGAATGATCATGGTCCATTGACGTGTCATTGCCCTTCCACGCTACTTCTTTCCACCATTCTGGTCTTTCCTCCCACATTGCGCTATTTCTGGTCCTTTTATGCACTGTGGTCTATGAACTCGTCCTTATTTTTGACGCAGTGTAAATCCCTCCCAACATTTGTTTAAAAAAAAAAAATCTTTCAAATGAAATCCCTTTAAATTGCTCTCGACTTGCACAAAGTGTATAATCCGTTCAAAACCATCTACCCCCTTGCGTGCTTTCTGATCTTTCGAAGCTTCACAGTACTCAGATGCGCACTCTCTGACCCTTCAAGCGTTTTTGATCCGTCCGAGCATCCTGCACTTTGGTACATCAATAATACTACCCTGTACTTTTAGTGTAATAATAATACTATCCTGTACTTTTAGTACATTAATAATACCCTGTACTTTTAGTACATTAATAATACTACCCTGTACTTTTAGTACATTAATAATACTACCCATTGCTTTAGTACATCGATGATACTGTATTTCCCTTACCCATCTCTCTCCCCTTTCATCTTTCTCTCTCTCTTACACTTTCCCCAGTCCTGTCCACCTCCACCTCTTTCCGTCCCCCTTCCCCTCTTACCCATCCTCGTTCCGTCTGTCGATTTCTGGTTGATTGCTTTGTTGCATTTCGTGACTTCATCGAGTTGGTCGCCGTTCTTTGAATTTGCGTTTTTATAGTGGTTATTTTTCTCCTCCTTCTCATTGGCCTTATCTCATTTCCCGGGCTTGTCCGACAATGTGATCTATGCTTCTTCGTCATCAGTTAGGACTCCAGCATTCTCGGACTCTGGGCTGCTGTCTTCTCGGTTTTTTTTACACGATCTTAATTGTTTCAGAATGGTAATTTGTGTGATACAATCATGATATTAAAAAAAGAAAGGAAAATAACAAACCGCCCTGATCATTTCATATATAGAGGTAATTTGTGTGATACAATCATGTCATTCAACATATGGAGGTAATTTGCGTGATATACTCATGGGATTCAGACACATCCCATCTTCTGACCGACTGCGTTTCTTTCCTTTTTTTTTTTTCTTTCTTTTTTTCTTTTTTTTCCTTTCTTTTTTTTTCTTTCTTTTTTTTTCTTTTTTTTTCCTTTCTTTTTTTTTTCTTTTTTTTTTTTAATGAAATCTTCGGTCGCTGTGTTCGGCCTTTGATAGTATTGTCACTATCTCATCCAGTTCCTGGTTTCGCCTTCCCTTGTTTAACAGTGACTGACTGGTTCTCTCCCTCCTAGGGCTTCGTCTATACCTCTCCCCAAAGAAAGATTGATTCTTACTTACTGTTGTCTCGTCGTCCATAATTGCGTGCTGTCTGTTCTCCAACAGCGGAGTCAATCTTGCGGAAATCTCCCGCACTGGAAGACGTTTGGTCTATTACGACTGTTTCTGTTCGTGATGCTGGCAAGTCGAAAAGACTTATTGTACGCATTAACCCAGATACACACAGATCGCCAGATAAGAACGTCGTATGAGGAAAACATCACCTTAGTCCACTTCAAGCAATATTCGACATAAGAACGACAGTAAGTCGGGCGTAATAGTCAAGAGAAGAGCACATTATCTCTTATCAATAAGAAAAATTCGACATAACAGCGATAAGAATTGGGGCGGAATAACTAGAGAAGAGCACATTGTCACTTATTAATAGGAGAAAAAAAAACACAGACAAGCCATGTAAGTATCCCATTTGATGTGATGTGTAAGAAAACATGATGGAATTTGTCCTAGAAATCATCACATTCATACAAGGTGACATCGCGGAGACTGGAGTGTCCATCTAACGAACGAGAAGACGATATAAACTGACATGGAAATGGTCCAAGCGAGACATATTACCATCAAGCTACCTCTTAGGCTACCTTACTCCCGACAGTAACAATGTTCTCATCTTTAGTGCTCATGTTACACGCAGCTTGGACGACATGTGATACTTTGGAACAAGAGTGTCCCCGTGAGTTGTTTCAGTCAGATACGTTTTCTGGTTTATTTTTAGAGGGTGGACCTAATCGCCAAGGCTTCTTAATGCACACCCTTTGGTTGTCAGTAGTCGTTCGAAAAACAAAACAAACGGTATAACATCCACCAAACGTTGAGTAAAAGACTAAGTCCTACGACCCACCATACCAGTTGTTGTTGCTGTTGTTTGTGTATGTGTGTGTGTGTTTTCTTCTCGTTTTTCACCCATGTCCAAAGCGACAGTTTGCAGCGGGAATTAACTGGCTGCAGTGTGAGTGAAAATCCCGTCAAAGCTGTCAACTGGGTTCGTTATCTTCTTGTGAGAAGCATAGTGCTTGCCACCATCCCCAGCCACGACTGCTGCTCAGACGAAACCGGTTGAAACATTATCACGCGCAGAAATCGGTTTTTCTCGAGGAAATGACAGGAGATTTTACATCGTTAAAAAATAATGACGGGTGATTTTGAAGACCTTGGTTCAATTATACGACCTCAGGCGACAACATGGGCAAAGACGATAAAAACATACCTCAGCATCTCTCTCTCTCTCTCTCTCTCTCTCTCTCAGTTGTGTATGCGAGAAGGCCCACATACTGTGGTTACACTACGAAAAACACACACCGAGCACCGTGTTTATGGAGGCTAAAATAGAAAACTGACCTGTCTTGACTCTAGACTTAGTGCATTACCAAAAATAATTTTGAGTTACAGACAACAGATGAGGTCTGAGGCAGAAGGATTTAAAGAACACGTTTGTGTGCAGTAAACTACAGTAACCTCGGCTTTTTACGTCATTTTCATGATCGATCCTTTAGATACAAAAAGTAAGAAAGAAAGAAAGAAAAACTATCCGTTGAAGTCTGTAAACTCTAGAGCGGCTGCTGATTCGAAGCCAAAACGTAAGCAATGATGTTAGCCATTGCACGGAGAACTGCCTGTAAATGAGAGGAAAACAACATACAAACAGGTCGCAGTTTCACTTCAGCGAAGTGATCCTTCACTGGGAGAACAAATGCTTTACTTGTTTCACGATTCAAATCTTCACACCCAAACACCAAGATGAAACAGAAACACAGAAAACAGTATAAAATCCCGCAGCGTTTGAAGCCATCAGCTTCTTTTCTTTTGCAGTGTCTGAAGCCGTCAGCTTCTTTTCTTTCGCAGTGTTTGAAGCCGTCTGCTTCTTTTCTTTCGCAGTGTCTGAAGCCGTCAGCTTCTTTTCTTTCGCAGTGTCTGAAGCCGTCAGCTTCTTTTCTTTCGCAGTGTTTGAAGCCGTCAGCTTCTTTTCTTTCGCAGTGTTTGAAGCCGTCTGCTTCTTTTCTTTCGCAGTGTTTGAAGCCATCAGCTTCTTTTCTTTCGCAGTGTTTGAAGCCATCAGCTTCTTTTCTTTCGAAACAGATTAAAATTTTGTGGAGAAAAATAAAAACCCTGCTCAGTCGTGGAAGCTGATACAAGCTGACCAGACCACTGGCGCGGACAAGCCACATTGTATCAATTAAAACCTTTAAATTAAGTCATAGTCACAAGGGAAATTTTCAGACGGAAGAACTCTTAAGAGCTTTATCTGTGTGTTCAGTTCCATTCACAGTCATCAGTCAAACGATCACAAAGAGAGAGAGAGGGAGAGCAAAATGAAAACTCCATTTGACTTATCAATATTGGGCCCTTGAAGTCAGTGCCATTGAGGTAGATTGTTTTAAACATGATTATAATTCGAAACTAATAACAACGTGGAAACCGCATCACACTTTTCAAAAAAATATATCAATTAATATGCGAACAAATTTGGTTCAAAAATGAAGAAAATGGATGTCCACGCGTTCAAGACAAAATGAATCCACTGTGACCTAGACCTACAACCAAGATCTAACGGGTTAAGGACTGTTTGTCAAATTTCTTCAGTGCTGGTCAAACGAGTCACTGAACTTTGAAGCAGTATGAGCTGAATCTTTCCATTTACCTTGTGACTTCCCGAGATAAATACAAGTGTTTATATTTCACATAGAGAAATTATGTTTTTGTGTTGTGTTGTGTTGTTTGTTTTATCACAGAACTATAGCGCATAGCAAATCGATACAGAAATTTTTCTGTCATTCGCACTTTAGTACTGTTTTGTTTTTCAACATCTCCCTCTTTTGCCTTTTTTGTCTGGCTTGCCCCCCCCCCCCCCCCCCGCCCCCCCCCCCCCCCCTCCCCGCCCCCCTTATGTCTTCCTTTCTTTCTGTCTATCTTTATTTCTCCACGGATCTTCTTTTATTTTCACTTTTCTTTACATATTTCATCAATGTTCTTTATTCCTTTCTTTCATCCTTTCGTTTGTGGCTTTCTCTAGTTGGTCGTTTCGTTTGTTTTGGCGTTTTCTGGCATCTTGTGAACCGTTCTGTCTCGTCGTTTAGCTCATTTTCATGTCTCTTGTCTTCTTGTCCCTTGTGTCTTTGTTTCTCGCTCGTTTTGCTTGTTTCTGCTATCGCGTTTTTAAACCTCTCCTCTCCCTTCGCTAAATCTTCCAGCTCTTCATGCTTGCAGAATTACCTTGGTGATCGGAATCGAGCCTCTTTTTCATCGTCTTTTTCTTCCTCTTCTTCTTCTTCTTCTCTCTTTCCCCCCCTCCCTCCCTCTTTCTCCCTCCCACCTTCCACCCGCCCCGGCCTGTCATTCTAAATTCCAGAAGACATCTCGTCCGAGAAGAAAAGAGTTTCCTGCTCAGCCCTATCTCATTTCAAGTAATTGCTGCTAATCGTTCTTGAACGCTGAGACACATTTTCTTGCAGAACGAAACATTCCCATCTGTTGTGATATTTGCTCTTCTGCGATCCTCCTCTCTCTCCAGTGTTGCTGACAGTTCAGGAAAGTTTGTTTGTTAATTCCCTTCTTTTTTTTCGTCGTGAGACAAGATACTCGAATAAAACGAATGTGAGGTCGTTTGAGGAAATTACACCATGAACATCTAAGAAAGAAATGAAGGATACCGGGTCAAAAAAATAAAATAAAATAAAATAACGAAAGGGGAAAGGGGGTGGGAGAGTGTCAGGTGGTGAGGGTGGTACTAGTTCAGCAAGCTGTGCGCTGGTGTGTGTGTGTGTGTGTGTGTGTGTGTGTGTGTGTGTGTGTGAGTATGTCTGTATGTGCGCGCACGAGCCAGTGTGTGTGTGTGTGTGTGCACGCGGGCGCGAGTGTGAGCAAGCAAGCGCGCGTGTGTATGTCTGTGTCTAACTGCGTGAGTGTGTGTATACGTGTGTATATGAGTGCGTGCGCGTGTGCGTATGTGCGAACATTTGTGCATTTGTTGAAGCACTGCAGACTTTCTTTTTAATTTCGCACAGTTGTTTTTAGCTTTCTCGCGATGCATACATTTTTATATTCCATCTTAAAAGACAGGGAAGCGTAACATTGCATTTGCTTTCTCTTGTCTGTCTGTCTGTCTGTCCGTACTCGATCACTAGAGATGCCTATATTTCTAAACCGACCAAGTTCAGACCAAGATCAATCACTGTGTCTACTTGGTTTGAGACAACCTGACCAGCACCGTAATTATGAAAATACATCTTAAAGAGTCGCTGGCTGCTCAGCTTACGTAAAAGCTCTTTGATACTGAAGTGAACTTTTAGAGCTGGAACAAAGTGGAAGCTCAAAGTTGTAAAGGTTATGCGTTCGAATCTTGACGTTTGTAAGTGTACTTAAATTTCCTTCTTATATATATAAAAAACCTACTCCTGGTTTCTTTCAGTCTGGATCTGTTCAAGGCAAAGTAGCATGCTGCGACTATTTTCTGCATGTCGGTAAGGATCTTGTTAATTATTCAGGTCTGAGCTACTTACTGTCAGCTTGCATTTTGACTGTGGGAATGGGAAAGGTATTTTCTCTCTCTCTCTCTCTCTCTCACACACACACACACACACACACACACACTCTCTCTCTCTCTCTCTCTCTCTCTCTATCAATCTATCTATCTCTTCTGTTATGTTTTCATATTGCGTACTTGTTATATTTTTCCGTTTATGATGTCAGGATGAAAACAATCAATCAATCAATCAAAAACACTTTACAAATATACATGGAAAGTAAGTTGTGCAATCACAAGCCTAATGTGCTTATTCCTTTTTTTTCCCTCAGTGAAATGTTCGTTCATTCGTTCCTTGGTTCTCTCTCTCTCTCTCTTTACATTTCAGATCTGTTGCAACTTCATGATTTTCTTCAGTGACTGTGCTTGTTTGTGTATTGTACCCCTTCATGAGGGGCAATGGCCTTTATATGAATAAAACATCCGCATCTCTCTCTCTCTCTCTCTCTCTCTCTCTCTCTCTCTCTCTCAGGACTGGGTGGAAAAAAGGCATATGTTTTGCCTATCTCATTACCCTGGTAAAATAGAATTTCATTTCATTTCGTTTCGTTTCTCTCTCCGTCTAGTGTTTCGTTGTCATACAGTCTCGTGTTTCGTATATCCCTCTCAGCCCCTTACCTTCTTTCCCTCTCCTCTTCCGCTATTCCGTATTTTCTTCATTTTCAAAGCCAAATTTTGGTCAAGATGCTTACTTTACCGTGCTACCAAATAACTGTGTTTTCCAGTAAGTTAAGTTTAGGACAACAAATAATGCTTTGCCTGTTAATAGTCAGCGCTTTAACAATTTACCAAGAAACGAAAGAATCTGTGATAAATGTTCCACTTCCGGCACTGCTGATGAGTTCCACTATTTGTTTGTGTGTCCTTTCTTTGAAAGTGACAGACAAAAGTATCTACCTAGATATTATAGAAACCGCCCAAACTCCCTTAAATTTCACTTGTTGTTTTTCGAAAAAAAAACAAAAGAATATTGTTAAAACTAAAAGCATTCATCTCTTCTATTTGTAGTTCCTTTCGGTAAAGCTACGTCTGTGGTTAATGGATGAGGATGAATTATTTATTAATGTATATTGGCGGTGCCTATTGGTCTTTTGGGTGTTTTTTTTCCCCCTCTGTTCTTTTGACATCACTCTTATTGTTTGTATGGTATATCTAAAATATGTATTTATGTAACGTTTCGACGCCCCAAGAAATAAACTTTTTGCCTTGCCTTGCCTAAAGACACGTCTGATCTTACCCTTAGGAGACAGCCGGTCTAGGTTGGGCAAACGTTGTCCTTCATTTTGTTGATGTTCCTAAAACAGTGCACGTTTCCATTCAACCCGACGCATTTAAAAAAGAAAAAAAAAAAGCTGCCCATCAAAAAACGCCGGAGAGAAGAGGACGTAGAATTTCAACAAAGTTAACTGGACATCGGTTCTGTGCGTGAAAGCCCACAAGAAATACAACTCACTCGGCAGTTTTCTTGGTTTTTTTTCTTCTTCTTTTTTTTTTTTTTCTTTTTTTTTTTGTGTGTGTGTTTTTTTCAAATGGACGGAATTGTCGGGAAATTTCTTCCTTTCTGGCGTCAGAGGGCTTGATCAACACAGGACAAGGTTTCCAAAAACGCTACCTGGTTGGTTTTAGTTTGATTTGCTTTGAGAGAGAACGGCTTTTCGATGTTGCTTTGTTCTCTCTCTCTCTCTCTCTGTGTGTGTGTGTGTGTGTGTGTGTGTGTGTGTGTGTGTGTGTGTGTGTGTGTGTGTTGTCTTTTGTGAGTATATTTGTTCTTCTTGTTGTTTCTGGTTTTATTGATAGAAAGGCTGTTCACCACCGGTGATTGTTTTATTTCAAGATATAAGATTCCTGCCCTTTATTCGTATACCTACTTGATTTTTCGGATCTACACACACACACACACACACACACACACACACACACACACACACACACACACACACACACACAAGAATGAAAATAGCAAACGGGGGTGGCAGAGCGGGAAGTGATGAGTGTGTGTTTGTGATGAAAGACAGACAGACAGACAGAGGGAGAGAGAGAGAGATTTATCAAACAGGCGAAAAAAGAAAAGAAAAAAAGAATGGATGTCTGAAGAAAACATCAGCACAGAAACAGATCTGACATATATAAAGCACAAGCGTGACGCACGTAGCCTACAACACTATACGAAAAGTTTGAGGGGAAAAACACACACACACACAACAACTAAACCGACGAAGTCTTGATCCTAATAATGGGAGGAAAACGATGGAGACAGAAATCTGATGATAAATGTTGGAACTGACGAAACGGCACATGAGACGAACAAAACATTAAAAAAATGCCTTTATTAAGGTCTCTATAGCAACGCAGTTCATTTCAGAAATGTGGAACCCTTCAGTATCACACACTTACAAACACACATTCTCGACATCCTATCTTATTCCAGCGCGTTTCCTTGGAAACAGGGGTGTGTGGGGGTGGAGAGTTGGACAGAGAATGCTAGAACGCTTATTTGTGGGCGGGGGACAATAACAATTTCAATCCAGCTTTAAAAGGAATTAACCAAACTTCACCGAAAGAACTTGTTCTTCGTAAAAAGGCTGCTCTTCCGTCACAGAGAAGAGTCATCAGGACGTCCCGGCACTCAGGCTTACGTCATCGCGTTGACATATCGTTAGTGATTGAAGTCAAATGTCCACATTCACCAGTGTGTGTGTGACGGGGAGTACTATCCATGAGGTCAAATAAACAAAACACGGATGTTCACGTTCCATTTTTTTTTTTTTTTTTTCACCAGTGCGCAGTTTGAGCAACCCTTTCTCCCGCCCAGCTCCAGAACTTCTTAGAGCGGTGGACGAAAGTGACGAAATGCCCAGTTCCTGAAAGCAACTCATTTCCTATCTGTTGAAAAAAAGAATAATAATAATAAAATATAGCATGATCTTGAAACCAGTTTGCTCTATCACAGTATTGTCAGTCCTGAAAACTTAGTGGGGCGACATCCCGTGTTGCGCTGCGTGGTCTGTTGCTTGTTCACTGCCGTGGCAATGTATATATTAAAGGCACTGGTATGTATTGTTTGGTTTGTTCTTTTCTACCCGAGTCATACCCGTTTTCTTCCCAAGTTATACTTCACACAATGAAAATGTCTCAACTCTAGGTCTGTCCGCACCAGTTTTACAATAAATACAAAAAACAGAGGACAGAAGAAAGGCAATCTCTTCTTCCATTTCCTGTAGAAATGACTGTACTGTAAAGATATTGAACACGAAATGTAGAACGACACTAGCTTTTTTTGAAAAAAAAAAAAAAATGCTCACGAATATTGAACCTGTAGCCTATGGCTCAAACTATATATCATTCAGTTCCGTCTCAGTCACATAGACAGGCGAATTTGCCGCTAGAAAGTTTGAATAACTAGCAACTTCCTCTGTGAAAAATGAGAGGAAAAAGAAGGGGGGAAAAAACAGATCAAACTGAATTTGTTTTGTTGTTTTTGATACTCGGAACGTTCCAGTGCTGAACTCAACATTACTAATAATCATGTGAGGGGCTTCCCCGCTGATTTTCAGTCCACTGAGAGAAAAAAAACGAAAAAAAAAAAGAGCAGATTCAATTTGCTGTTGCTATTTTTAATACTCGGAACATTCAGAGCTGTGTTCAACACTGCTAACAATCCTATGTGGACTTCCTGTTCATTTTCCCGATCTTGAGTTCAGAAGCGTTCCCGAACTGCTTTCACCCATGGTTTTGGGGTTGTTTTTTTTCCCCCACATACTTCCATTACGGACTAAAAAGTAATTCTAATACAATTACTTCGGTGGGGTCGTTTCCAATCTTTCTCCGACCATCCGGTAATGGATTAATTTCACGGCTAATTCCACTCAAAGTCACTGTCGGCAGTCTTCCCCTCGTTAAGTCTTATTTGACCAATTTGTCTGCCGAGTTAATGTGCGTTGCTCCAGGCAAGCCTGGCGGACCCCAACAGACGACATCAACACGGCAAGCAGAACACCGATCTCCGTGAAACTGAAGGACTGTTTTGCCTTTTGTGCCCTGAAGAGAGCTATTCTCAGGTGTTCTCCAGTTACGGGCGCTCCTCATATAGGTTTATGTGTATTATTCTTCGTGTTTTCCATCGTCTCGGGTTTCGTTTTCGCTCGCTCGGTCTTCTTTCCCTGTTTTCACGGTTCTGTTCGTCCGTGGAAGTACCTCTCACTCTCACACACACACACACACACACACACACACACACACACACACACACACACACACACATCACCTCCCGCTCTGCCACCCCCGTTCATTGCTATTTTCGTTCTTGCTTATAACTCAGCATGCTCAGCATAGAGCGATAACCCTGCCAGACAACAGCTGATTCATATCTTTCCCACTTTTTGTTGTTGTTGTTGTTTTTTAATGGGACTGACTTTTTCACCTGAACACACGGAACAGGTAAGTCTCCCTTCGGATGGCAGAGATGGACAGACAGACCGACCAGTAGATAGATAATTATATCTATATCCAGTAGCGCACCAGCAGATAGACATATATATCAGATTAGTAGATTGGTATATATATATATATATATATATATGTGTGTGTGTGTGTGTATGTAAGTATGTACACACACACACACACACATATAGAGAGAGATAGGTAGATAGATAGACAGATAGATATCAATATATGGGATATATAGATGTAGATTAATTATATATATATATATATCCCGCAGCGCACAAGTAGACAGATAAATATAATATCAAACCTATATCAGACAAATAGATTGATAAATGAAATATTTATGCCCAATAGCGCACAGGTAGATGGATAGATATATCAATATGAGACTAGTTCACTGATAAATATAATATTCAAATCCAGTAGCGCAATGGCAGATAAATAAATATAATATATATTTCCAGCAGAACAGACATTTTGGAATGGCACAAACAAGAAGTTCAAGGTCACTGAAATTTCTACCAAAGTTGGCCGCCTTCTGCTACACTATATATATATATATATATATATATATATATATATATACACACACATACATATGTGTGTGTGTGTGTGTGTGTGTGTGTGTGTGTATTTTCTGAATTGCTGACTTGGTTCTTTTTTCTTTTCTTTTTTACAACTTAAACTTCTCCTGGGCACCCAAAATGACGGGGATCATTCAGGAGAGAGAGAGGGAGGGAGAGAGAACACTTCAGGGACCAGGGGATGGCTGCAGAGGCCGACATATTCCCAAAGAGAAGTGAACCGGATGCTTTTCAACTTTTTTCCACTACCACGTCGAATCGACAGAAAGCGCTGCTATGGTGCTGACAATATCCCTTGAAAGCATGCATATATACACACATAAAATCGAAACGATATCGACTTGCCTGCACCTCCTGCGTTCCTTCAAAGAAAACAAAATATCAACTCACTGCTAGTGAGGAATAGTGAGAGAGAGACAGAGAGAGACAGAGAGTGAGGGTGGAGGGAGGGAAAGGAAAAGAGAGATAGTGGGAGAGACAAAGAGAGAGAAAAAAAATGAACTGTTTTATTGAACAGGCCATTGGCCTACAGGGATGGTATCAAACTGTTGGATTGTAACCCTGAAATATATCTGATAGGTTTACAAACAACGCATTTCGAATGCTTTATCCAGGAATACGACCACACGCACAACAACTGACTTGTTTCCACACGATAAATGTAAGATTTGCCAATACCAAGACGGATGATTACATACAATGTGTAGAAGGAATGCATAATTTAGATAGTTCTTTCCTATACATAGTCTTGAAAACGGAAGAGGGCCAGGGTCACACAAGTTCTTTGAACGAACACCAAGAAGATGAGGGCTGATAAATAAATAATAAAAAGTGTGGGTTGAACCAGCAGACCAGAACACACCTGGGTTAACCACGAAAGCTGTGCTAAAGGTCTCACCAGAACAAGAGAAAAATCGCACAGCTCACAAATACTGTCGTTCAATGCCGTTGACGCTCCACTCGTTTATTTTTTTTTTTTTATTTATTTATTTTTATTATTATTATTATTACTACTACCTTTTTCTATATTATAATTATTATTTATTTATTTATTTATTTATTTATTTATGTAAGCTGATCTATTATTTATTTCCCCTTTTTCTTCTTCTTTTTTTTCTTTTTTTTTCTCAAGGCCTGACTAAGCGCGTTGGGTTACGCTGCTGGTCAGGCATCTGCTTGGCAGATGTGGTGTAGCGTATATGGTTTTGTCCGAACGCAGTGACGCCTCCTTGAGCTACTGAAACTTATGAAACTCACTGAGAGTCTCTTCCAGCGTCAAATACATCCGCTATAATACTGTCTTGCAGTATTTTTTTAATATCCCAGATAATACTCTCTTCCAGTGTCTTATATATACCAGATAATACTTTCTTTAACTGCCATATAAACATCATGACAATATTCTCGTTTGATGTTGCATACATCCCAGTCATGTTTTTATCCAGTCATACATTCCGGAAATAATTTAGTCCAATGTCCTCATATCCAAGAAATATTCTTGTCTGATATCATGCACTTCCTAGTAATACTCTTGTCCAAGGTCACAGGCAAACAAGGGATATTCTTCTTTTCCATCATCATCATCTTCTTCTTCTGCTTCTCCTTCTTCTTCTTCTTC
Organism: Babylonia areolata; assembly: GCF_041734735.1. Lineage (NCBI taxonomy): Eukaryota > Metazoa > Mollusca > Gastropoda > Neogastropoda > Buccinidae > Babylonia > Babylonia areolata. Next base: position 31,734,324 of record NC_134897.1, on the reverse strand, counting down.
TTCTCTTTCTCCTTCTCCTCCTCCTCCTCCTGTTATCTGCTTCTGCCTTTGTGGGCCCCAGCAACTCTCACTCGTATCTGCGAATTTACGTGTTTCACCGGTTTCACTCCCGTTACATAGGCAGCCATACTCCGGTGGTGTTGTTTTTTTTTTGGGGGGGGGGAGCGGGGGAGGGGGGGGGTTCCAGCAATATTCTCGTCCAGTGTTAAAAACACCTCATCAGTGAAAAATGAACTGCCAGAGATGTACAAGTTCTTCACAAGCCGCACAACCACGGAACATTTTCTTTCATCAAAAGGCAGGAACGGACAGGATGCAATCTGGGGAACACAATCACCTCTGTCCCGCTTCCCAACGCAGATGGAACGTTGCTGAGAACTGGGCAAGTCTCGAGAAAGTTTGCTGTCTACCGGATGGCTCCATGCGCATCTCCCCGGTGCAGTTACATTTGATAAGGAAAAGTTGTGTTCCCCAGTCAAAGTAGGGGATGAAAGGCACTGACATTTCCCTTCCCTTTTTTTTTGGAGATTCTGGCCAGTCGGCCAGCAAGTCGTTTCCGTGGAGCCGTCATTGCAGAAAAAGAAATGAGTAGGAGGAAATCTAAAACTGGAAGTGAAAGAAGTTGCTCCGTCTGCTAAACCAAGTATGAGATGACAGAGAGCACGAGTGGTGCTAGAAAGCAGACCGAACTAGCAGGACAGAAAAATGACCAAGTATATCTTATAAAAGAAAAAAAAATGCAAACTCACAACAAAGCAACAAAGGAATACACAGAAGGAAAGAAACTACCGTTCTCGTACTGACAGACACAAGCTTCAGAAGATGTATGTGGGAGGAAAAGACAAACAAACCGAAACCATAATGAAACAAGAAGGTTGGGACACAATGGAATCAATCTGAAATGGACTAAAGGCTATCACCAAACAAACGATGAAGAGCAGGAGAGTTTTTTTCCCTTTTTATTTTTAGTTTCTTGTCACGCAGTAAACTGCTCGACGGCAACCAATCCCAGTAACTTAATCAAAATACAAGACTTATAACCATAACTTATTGCTTTTAGCCAATACCGACTGTTAAGACCCTATCCGGATTATAAACACAAGAAAGACACAAACTGAACCTCGTCAAAGTCTCCGCAACAAGAACATATAAAGAAATCCATCCACCCTTCCATCATACCTGAAACAAAAAAACACAATATTCATTCAACCACTGAGACATCCAACCACATCACGAAACTCCGTGAGGCACCTTCCTGGCCAAACTGGAGACGCCAATTATTCCGTTTTAATGATACAATCTCCAGATCATGGGGAAAAATTTGCTTTTCAAATGAATACAAACAGCAGCTTTCACACAAAAGATGCATCAAAGACTCTCGTAAAAACTAACGCCATTCCCAGTATTTTGCTGTCAGAGCAGAAAAGTATGGGGAACATATCGAACACTGCAGGGAGAGAACAACAAACAAAACCAGCACAAACATTCAAAACCAAAACCAAAACCAAAGCACCCGGAAGCCAGAAACGAAGAAGCGGTGATTTTTTTAATGAAAAAAATACAACACAAACTGGGCGATAAAAGAGGAGCAGGTTGCACAGGCTTTCCAGGGGGGATACTCATACGTGAACGACGCTTCCCGGCATCCACATGGGAGTATAAAATGTGAACAGACCAGAAAAACAATCGTTTGAATTAAACAGGAAGACAAATTGACAAAATGTTTCGCGCGGTGCTTTGAAGAGCGATCCACGAACAAACATAAAGAGCCGTTCCATCCCCTGCACCGAAACCCCAACCATGTTTAATTCGTTAAAAGCCACCGTAAAAATACCGCATGAACCTGAGCCACAAATATCTGGGTGGAAAACAACCACCACCTTCTACACATATTTTGATAAGGGAAATGTGGAAAAAGAAGAAGAGAAAGGAATCGGGGAATTCATTACCATCTTTTTAAACTGTTTTTGCGCTGGCACCGGCATTTTCTATCCCAACAGACACGACCGGAAATGAGATGACCAGACCGCAGTCTGTCTCGTTTCTTTCATGTCTATCCAGCGCTGTCTACGTTGACACGTCATCGTCGTTGTTTGTAAGATGACTTCTCGGGCTGATAGTGTTTGGACTGAAGACTTCAAGCTCAGAGGCGCCGAGGTCATTCCATCCGTAATCACTGTGTCAATCTATCTGTCTCCGCTGTGTCAATCTTTCTTGTATTATCTACCCCTGACAATCTTACACGTGAGAGCATCGAATGAAGGCTGGTGATTTTTAGGGCAGGCGTCTTGTTATGGCAAGAAAACCGGATCTGATTCAAACTGGCTCTGCTTCTGTGGAATCAAAACTCAATGTGACTCCCATTGGGCTGCTGCAAACGTCCATCACATTGCTTACGCTTCCTCTCGTCACGGTCTCGGTCTTAGCGACAGCTGCAAACACTAGTAAATGAAGAGTTTTTACGTGAACCAGATTAACACCTGATGTCGAGGATTATTTAAGTTCACATTTGATTTACGTATCAGTTTTGCACCGTGGTGTGGAAACGTTTTCGAGGTCTCGTATTTCTCCGCTGAGATTCTTGGCTCCTTTGACGCAGAAAATACACACACATATTCAGACAAAAAATGGGTGTCTGTGGGAGGGGACTCGTGCGTGCGTGTGTGTGTATGTACGCCCGCTTGCGCCTGTCCGCTTGCATACGCATGCATGTCTTGTGTTTGTGTGCTAGTATAGGTGTGTGCATGTGTGTGAGTGTGAATGTGCGTGCGTGCGGGCGCGTGATGTATGTGTGTGTGCGTGCGTGCGCGTCGTGAAGGAGAAACAAGAGATGCAGAGCCAGAGGGAGAAAGAAACATGCAGACCGCGAAGTCTTCATGCAATAAACGCGAGCTCGTATGCACACGGGGTAACGGTAATAATATTCCCATCTATCCATCTGCCCCGTTCAACCATGCACAGATACTTCTTGCCGACAGAAACTTTTCTCATAATTTGCGAACTCCGCCGATCCAGGCAGCCATGATATCATCCCCAACCTGGTTTTTAGAGCACATAAACTGCATGACAAGCATAACGGTGGTTCTTTATTACGCGAAGACAGCACGATGAGAATAGACAAGTCGTTTAGTAGACAAAAACAACACTGCGGAAATCTGTCTCTCCGTCGGTTTCTGTCTGTCTGTCTGTCTCTGTCTCTCTCTCTCTCTCACACACACACACACACACACACACACACACATTCTGTATATGACAAGAGACTGAACGCGGGACACAGAAACAGCGTGTCAGAAAAGACACGTAGGGCAGATAGAAACCAGACAGAAAAGCTCGTCCACTCAGGATCAAAGACAACAGAGAGCGAGGGGGGAGGGAGGGGAAGGAAAAGGGGGGAGGGAGGGAGGGGAAAGACACATGGAAATTGTCTCAGTCCATTCTGATGATTAGAGAGAGGGGGGGAGAGGGGAGTGAGAAAGAGAGACAGACAGACAGACTCAAGTGAGTTATTCATACATGGACCAGTTTCCTTCGTTAAATATGTCATAATAATGAAAACATCATATTACATCATAACAGTATGTGAAAATACAACATCTAGAGTAAATCTAGAATTGTCTGCGCCACGAAACAGAAGGAAAGAAAGGGAGACAGACGGAAAGACAAGACAGACAGACAGACAGACAGACAGACAAGAAAATCTCGTCCGCTCAGTCAGCGTCATCCAGAAACATGGAAATGATCTCATTGCGGGGATCAGACTGCCAGTAGTGTTTTTTACTACGTGCTGCCCTGGCACCGCATGCAAGGTTTCATCCCGTGCTGTCTGCCTGCCCGCCTGCCTGCTTTCCTTTGCCAGGGCAGGCGAGAAGGGAGAGAGCGTTTCATTGTGGGGATCGAACTGTCTGTCCCCCTGACTGAACGTGGGTTTCCAAACGGTTATGTTCTCCTGAAACTGGGAGGAGGGAATTTCGTCAATAATCTCTTTGCCTGTCTGTCTGTCTGTCTGTCTGTCTGTCTGTCTGTCTCTCTGTCTCTCTCTCTGTGTCCCCTATCCATCACCAATCCTCTGTCTGTCTGTCTCTGTCCCCTATCCATCACCAATTCTCCCCCTGTGTGTGTGTGTGTGTGTGTGTGTGTCCCCTATCCATCACCAATTCTCTCTCAGTCTCTCTCTCTGTCTCTCTCTCTTTTTCCCCTCTCCCCCTTTCGTTCTCTCTACCGGGCCCCCCATCTCCTCGCCATCCCCCTCTCCGTGCGTGTATGAACTAAGAAACGTCAAAACTAATTACATACATTTGCCTGCACTTATGAAAACGTAAATTGGATTGACAATTCCATACGTCTGACAGCACGCGCTTCTTTGATCCCGGTGATTTTGTTACTGGTTCACTCAGCACAGTTTTCCGACGAGCGAGTTTGAATCACCGCATATTAATGGCATTTAACTGAAAAACCGATAGAGGTGACATCTATCTCCCAGATTCATATCAAGTCACATCTAGACATCTGCAAAAAAAACGTGATATGGCAGAAGCAGGCTCAAGAGTTTATGTCTGCAAGCATCATTTTACCGTTTGTTTTATTTATTTGGATGAAAAAGGTTTCAATGTTCCAGGAAACACAGATATATACTTCTCTCGTTTTTGAACACCGAAAGATATCTGCACCGACCTCTTTCACTGTGTGTGTGTGTGTGTGTGTGTGTGTGTGTGTGTGTGTGTAAATGTATGTGTCTGTGTGTATTTTTACCATTTTTTTCTTGTGTGGTCTGTGTGTGTGTGTGTGTGTGTGTGTGTGTGTGTGTGTGTGTGTGTGTGTGTGTGTGTGTGTGAATGTATGTATCTGTATGTGTTACCATTTTTTCTGGTGTGGTCGCGCGTGTGTGTGTGTGTATTGTGTGTGTGCGCACGTGCGTGGGTGCGCGCACGTGGAAGTTTGTGTGGGAACTTCGGTCATGGCTGAATAAGTAGGCTTAGAGAGAGAAAAAAAATATATATATATATATATATATATATAAAAGAGAGGGGAGAGCGACAGAGGAAGAGACAGAGACAAAGATGAAAATGGTGGGCAAGGTGACATGAAACAGGCTGAGATTTAGCAATAACTTTACAAAGCATATCTGTAACAAGTGCAAAGCATGCTAATCACGCCAAGAATGGGGTCAATCAGAGGGAGATACCTACTGGACTTGGATCAAACAATCCTGAAATCAGTCGAAGAAAGAAATAATTTCATGTGTGTGTGTGTGTGTGTGTGTGTGTGTGTGTGTGTCTGTCTGTCTGTCTGTCTAAGTGTACGTGCGTGTCTGGGTGTATTCGTATGTCCATTAGTATCCTCTCCCCTCCATGATATTAATTAACGCATGTGGGACTGAGAGTCAAGCCAAGACAGAGAGGCAATGAGAACGAAAATGACAAGGCTTACAAGATAAACACTGTTGGTGTGTGTGTGTGTGTGTGTGTGTGTGTGTGTGGATGTGGGACTGGGTGTGGAGAGACGGTGAGGAGGAATTGTATTATAGTTATACACACTTGCGCGCGCCCTAACCTGCTTGATTTGTCTCCAACGAATGCACATCGTGGAGAAAAAAACAACAAAAAAACATCATTCAGCTGACTCATATTCTGACAAACATCACTGGGACGGATCTCGGTCAATGGGGCCTCCATAATACGTACATCAAATCCGACGCAACTACAACATTACCGGTTTGAGCAACTCACCATCAAGACGTCCACATGACCTCAGCCGATTTTTTTCCCCTCTCTCCTACCATTCATTCCTTTCGTTAACCGAGACAAACCCACACTTAGATCGATGCTTGCCTCACGAATCGGCTCGATTAACATGAGAAGGCGCCCATCCCCCTAGTCCATCAAAAAGAAACCTTGCAGACTGATGGTGTTTCAGATGATGTCAGCGTTACGAGTTGTCGTTCCACGATCGACACTCGTCGCTACAGGTCTGTTCGCTGAGAAAAAGGGGTTGTAAATGCGGTCTTCGGTGGAAAGTGTCTTTATACTGAGCAGTCAGACATGGACAAGCTTCAGACTGGCTGAAAATCTAATATACAGTATTGCAATCTCTCTCTCTCTCACACACACACACACACACACACACACACACACACTACCAATGCAATGAACATCAGATTTTAAAACGAATGTTGATCTGAATGGGGGAGAAGAAGGCAAAACTGACTGCAGGATTCTTCAAAACAAAAAACTATAAAAAAAAAATTATTTGAATCATTATGCTCGTTCCCTGTTTCTTCACCCCTTCGGTAAGGACTATGAACATAAACTCTCTCTTTTTTTAATTAACAGAATTCTCATTTTAATCTTATTCGAAAAGACCGACACTGATGCAGAGGCAGAGGCAGTCAGAGAGAGAGAGGGGGGGGGGGGGCAGAGGGAGAGAGAGAGAGAAAGGAGTTTGTTAATCACAATGACCCTCAAATAGTCAGAATCAGTTAATGAATCGTAACATATTTCACTAACATGACGAGATATTACATCGGTAAAGACCTAAAAGGAGGACAAGCGACCTTGTAAACGATACTGTGGCGAGAATTCTCTCGTTGCATATTGCATTTCCTTCTGAACACCTGGTACAACTTAATTCCAATACTTAAAACCGTCCATAACGTTTTTAAACTAACACACCTTGATGAATTATTTTACCTATGCATTTTTAAATTAATGTCCCTTCCGTCTTCCCCAACTCACTTGCACTCCACCTCCACTCATACACCTAAACTCACAACCCTCCTTTTTTTTTTTATCCATGCGAATACATGATTCAACAGCGGAAGAAACAGTGACAGTGTCTGAAAATCTGTACAGTTTTCATTTGAAAAGCAAAGCAGATTTTAAGTGGTGGGCGTTGGGAATCCTGAAGCACTTATAAGTGCTGCCTTTTTCTTTTCATCACCAGTTTGGGGGATAAGGGAAAGCACACGTGCTCCCATTTTTACCTACACAACCGTTCAGTTTGACTAATGTCGCAAAAATCATCCCTTGATGAGCTTGGTACGCATAATCACCAGTTAGCCTTGGGTTCTGGTGACACCGTGGTCACGATCCGGACACGGGCAACGCAGCGGAGGAGAGGTGGCATCAGCTCACTTCCCCTCCACGAACCTCCACCAACACGATCTTCCTTTTTTAGTTGACAACGGACGATAGGAAACGTGGGGAAATTGTTTTTCACGAGTCCTCATTGTAACTCGATACAGGAGGATGTATGGCGATACCTGCCGTCTTATCTTTCCCCCTGAATGAAACACGACAGGGTTTTTGTGAGGGTTTCACACGCACACTCAGATTATTGTGCATACGCCAGTACATGTGCACTTTCCACAAGCAAAGACAAACAAGCCAGCGTGGGCTCTCTCTCTCTCTCTCTCTCTCTCTCTCTCTCACCCACCCACCCACCCACACACACACACCGACTGAATATAAACGGTCATGTACGTAATAGTGCGTTAGTGCGTGTCTCGATCGAATCTCGATTTTACTCGAAAGGGTCACACTCTTGCATAGCATCAACAAAGTAAACACGTAAGTTGCCCACGAACGCTGAAGAAAGAAGAATCTGATTTCCAAGACTCTTGTAGAATATAAGAGATTGCAACTGTTCAGAAAAGGCATTCGATCTTTCTCGACATAAGGTAGCTCCATGATGTGGATGATGATTTCTCGTGACGAAATGTTCCACAAATACTACATATCGAAGCCAACACACACACACACACACACACACACACACACCATATATATATATATATATATATATATAAAAGCACTGTATTCCACCATAGTTCACAATACACGAACGACGATGCCTTTGTTGGGTCATTTCAAAATTGCGTGCGTCCATGACCGATGACCGACACGAAACTTTAAACCCTTATTATCATTATTCGCGTTCTTGTTACCGTTGTTGTTATCATAGCTCCTAAGATAGACAGACAGATAGATAGATAGATTGATATGCGTTTATTTGTGTGTCATCAGCTGGAGAACCCCATATCAAACGCCACGTGCGTGGGAGCGGAGAAGACGCAGCTGGCCATGGACTCGGTGTACACCAAGATCTACTTCGGTTGGCTCTACTTCCTCGTCATGTGCATCATCCCGCTCTGCTCGCTGGCTGTGCTCAACGCCTTCCTCGTGCTCGCCGTCAAGAGGTCCCAGCGCCAGAGGAGAGACATGAACGTCAAGCAGGTCAGTCAATGCGTCTTGCCTTGTTTGTTCCTCGAGGTTCTGGGTGGTTTAGTTAGCTAGTCTGGTGTTGGGCACCGTGTCAGACTTGCGTAACATGAAATAGCTCACAGTGCATTTCAGCTCCTGACCCTTACGTTAACTGTGAGCAAAATCGTACTTGGCCGCTTCTTGAAAACAATAAACCCAAACCTGAACTGAGAAATATGAAATACGTGTATCTGAATCTCTCAGTGAGAATGCTTACATCCTCTGCTTGTTTTATGGGGGGGGAAAAAAACCGGGGTGTAAAAGCAGAGTGTTCACTCTTCTCTGAAGCAGTAGAGATGGTGGCTGTGGTTGCATCAGTTGCTGATGACGGTGGCAGTGGTGGTGGCAGATGAAGAGGACCGGGAATAAAACTGCAGCAGCAGCTACGCCGGCAGTAGTAGTCGTCGTTGTTAGGCGTTACAGGCGACGCTAAACTGCCGGTGTTATTTCAAGTATGCTGTGGGAAACTAGTTACATGCAACCTCCCAGAGTTAATGGTCATTAACTTAGTGTTGCTTCCATTCCATAGCTTGGTGGTATCTGATAGACGATGGTGCGTCAGACAGAGAACCACAATAGCAGTGATGTTTAACTCACTCAGTACGGCCAGCCCTCTCTTCTCCTCTACACAGACCTCTCGGATGTCCAGTGGGTGTCTGAATGACCCAACCTTTAGCTTCCGTCGTCAGAATTGTGGTATTCTTTGTCAACATTCACCTCTTCAGTATAAGAGCCTTTCGCTTGCAATATTTTGATGATGGTAATTGGGGTGAAACGCTGTTAACGTCGTCTCTTTCGCCGTTCGTATGGAAAGAGTTAATACACTCTGTGTCATCATTCTACCATGTCCCTGTTGTACCGCAGCTGAAAAGTGTCTGGATAGTGAATGGATATCATACACTTTTCTAAAAATGTCTACAGCTTGACGGCTCTTTTTCTATCAGACGAATATATTAAACCGAAATCTTGTACTTAATGGATGTAATATGGCTAACCTTTTTCTTTTTAATTCAATATACTTTTATATATACTTTTCTTTTTCTCTCAAAAGAAGTCTTGAAAACTGCGCGACGCTGTGATGATACATATTTTCTCTCTCAAAATTAGTCTTGATAACTGAGCTATGCAGTGATGATACGTGACTGGTACTGACGTGAACTGACGCAGTGGTCGCTGTGCTGTTTCAGAGCCGGGAAAACAACGTGACCATCATGCTGGTGTCGGTGGTGATGGTGTTCATCGTGTGCCAGGTGCCCGCCCTCATCTACAACATGGCCTACGCCATCTCCCTCACCACCGTCACCACCTCTCCCGCCTGGCACGTGCTGTCCACGGTCCGCAATTTCCTCGTGCACCTCAACTCGGCCGTCAACTTCATCCTGTACTGCGCGCTAGGCCAGAAGTTCCGCCGCACCTTCGTGCGGACCTTCTGCCCGTGCATCGCCCGCCGGGCCCGCGACGGCTTCCACTCCTTCACCACCGCCAACCACGACGTGCGCAACGTCCACCACAGCAGCTCCACCAACGGGGCCGTCTACATCAAGCTGAAGAAAGCCGGCAAAGCCGCTGGGGCCGGCAAGACCGGGGGAGGAGGCGGCGGCAGTGGTGGTGGTGGTGGTGGTGGTGTGGGGAAGGGGAAAGGGGGACTGGGCGTGCTGTCCAAGCAGCAGAACGGCAACAACAAAAGCAGCACGACAGACATGGCCGACCAGGACAGTGGGGTGGTGGTGCACAAGTATTCGCCGCGCGCGTCCGTTGACTCCAGCAACTGCGACAGCGCCCTGTACCTCACATCCACTGGCCGCGGCAAGACCAAGACGCGCATCAGCGAGCGGTCCTTGCTGCCCAAATCGCGGGACGACGTCTGACCCAGTTCCACCACACACGTTCCGAGGGAGTCTCTGCGACGTCCGTTTTTCTACTGGTTGTCATGCTGTCACGGCAGGCTGGCGGTACCCCCCCACCTTTCAGCCCCATTCACTTTCAACTGCACCGAGACCTGTGTCATCACCCACCTGAAATGTCTCGTTTTCGTTCACGGTCTGAAACGGGGGACTTTGGAAAGAGGATTGTTTGTGTCCAAGCCCGGTTCCTCAAACAGTCTGGGTTGACTTGCTACTGTGATGACTGAAACACGTTGCTGTTCATTTGAAGATCGGAACTGTTACGGAGATGGACTGGGGCTAACTTTCAGTTTTGTGTGTGATGCTGAGAGTTGGAAGTTCTTGGCTATGATAGCCCTAACAGGCGAATCTGTTGGTTTTGTTTAGCAGAACCGGACCCCACTTTGCTTCATTCTCCACGTTTCAGATCGCGCGCAGGAGACAGACACGACTAACTACTGTTTCCTTCGCGCGGTCTGAACGAGCTGACTCGCTGTGATGGTTTCAACGGACCAGCTGCTGTGATGGTTGAGCCTGCTAGTTGTTTGCATGGTCACAAGGGTTCGTGAGAGTGAGAACATGAAAGAAGCCGTGGTTTCTTAGAGTGATCAATGTCGGCTGATCAACAAACGGTCATTGGTAATCAGAACTGTACCGTTTTCTGTCAGAACTTGCCGGTTGTCTGTGACAGGCATGGGTTTCTTTGTTCTGGTTATCCAGAGAGACTGAAGAAACGTCAGCATGCATATCTGCATTCGCTGAAGATACGTCCCAGCTTGCCTACTGTACGATTTGGGCATGTTCGAATGCTAAACAGTATGAAACAAAAGTTACTTGTAAGGTCTTGTGCTTATGTGAGTTCTATTTCTAAAGCATTGTGCATGTTATGAATATATAAAAGATAATCATAAAAACCATTAAAGAAGTGTATATAGTGAAAGGATCATGTTAATGTCCACTTATATCACCAACATTAAATGCTAATAATTTATTCAGGAGATGTAAATTGTAGATAACGACAGGCTAGAGTTTCTACCAGTCTTCAGCTTCATTAATTCTGGTACATTTGGCGCTAGATCATTTTGCAAGCGTCAACGACCTTGTTAGCATGAAATCGTTTGCCCCTGTGTAATGACAGTACTGCTCAAACATTTTAGAAGAAAGACATACACGAGTCACCCGACTTTCATGGTATGGAATTTGATCATAATCTGTGAGAAGAGAGAGAGCGAGCGTGAGAGAAAGAGAGAGATGGAGACAGAGACAGAGTTTGGGAAAGTGAGACAGAGAGAGACGGAAACAAAGACACAGAGAGACAGAGAAAGAGAAATATAGAGAGACTGTGTGTATATGTGTGTGTGCATGTGTATGTGTGTGCATGTGTGTGTGCATGTGTGTGTGTGTGTGTGTGTGTGTGTGTCCTTTATCTGTTACATTACGATATTCCAAACCATGCTCGTTCATTGGGGAATGGGACAGGGAAGGCGATTACCGTAAAAGCACCAGACAAAACACAGTAACCAAAAAAAAGCAACAGACTGTACAAAACAGGAAAAAGACGCGAATAAGCCTACTTTAACGCGCCGATTAAAAATAAAGCTGCTTCCAAGCCATTTCACGCCGTCATTCAAATGTTAATGCATGCGACAACACACCTGACTTCAGGTAACATGATAACGAAAGCAACACTGATGGCAAATCCTGTGATTCGGAACAATTCAGAACTAACTGCCGATGAACATTAGGCCGACGTCATGACTGTTCCACACGAAAACATTTTTCTTTAAAAAATAATAAATTCGTGCCATTGAATCAGTCTCAGCCAGCCCAATCCTACCAGCTACCCACCCACCCATGCCCCCTCTTTACACGTCCTCGTGCATATCCCATATACCCTATGGCTCCAATCCGCTTACTACTTCATGGAAAGTACATTTCTAAGTTTTCGTTTTCATCTTTTCTTCTTCTTTTTTTTTTTTTGAATGTGAAATGCAGCCAAACCGTACGTTTGTATAATCCAGAACTATGGCTATTTTTATGGATGTTCACTGGTAATCGAGGCAATAAAATGTGGTGATAAAAAAAAAACCCTTCTCTTTGGGCTGTTTTTCTCCGTTCCCCCCCCCCCCCACCCACCCACCCACCCCGCCTCATCATAGCCACATTCGAATAGTCCCCATTCAGTTGCAATATCCTATGTTCTGTTTCTGTGTCGCATTGTATTACAGGCTGTTGTACTGTATTACACGCTGTCCTATTCAATTTCGGGCTGCTCTCCCCGTGGAAAGTGCATTGCTACAGTAAAGCACCACCTGGGATATAAATTTGCCTGGGACAACTCTCTTATCTTGTTTTGTTTTGTTTTTTGGTTGTTGTTTTTTTTTAAATTTTACGTGCGCTAAGTACGCACCCAGGACTTCGGTTTATCGTCTCGTCTGAAAGACAAGCACCCAGCCCACCACGTAAGTTCAAGACACAGACAGACATACAGATGGTGAAGATCGGAGAGGGATGGAGGGAGGGAGGGAGGGAGAGACAGTTGTGTGCGAGTGAGAGAGACAGACAGACATAGAGACAGACAGAGAAGTCTTACATGTGTTAAAAAAAAAGTGTGTGTGTTAGTGTGTGTGTGTGTGTTTGTGTGTGTGTGCGTGTGCGTGCGTACTTCCGTGTGTGTGTGTGTGTGTGTGTGCGTGTGTTTAAAGTCAAGACCACTGTCACCTCTCTCAAGTTCTCCTGACAAAATGTTACCTTGACATGAAACCAACCCACTCATGTTTGGAGAAAGAAAATGTGGTGCTATATCGGTCTTAAGTGTTTGGGAAAACATGAACGTGGGAACGTGCCACAAAGACACCTGTAACCAAAACAAAAAACGTTTTGATTGATATGGGTACTCATAAAGCGCCCATCCTTGGTCGGAGACCAACCTGTAAGTGCTTTACAAACACGGAATCATTGCACACTAAGCTGCCTGCCTGGATAGAGCCGACTGATAGCTACCTTTAGGCGCTCATCATTCGTTTCCTGCGTCATTCAGTCAGGCTTCACACACACACACACACACACACACACACACACACACACACACGCACGTATATCAGAATGGATTATGGATTCTATTATGAAATTTTGTCTGGGACAACACTCTTGTTGACTTGTGTTCTTTTACGTGCGTTAAGTGCATCAAACACACAGGACCACGGTTTGTTTTGTCTTTTTACATCTCGTCCGAATGATTTAGCTTCTAGTCAGCTACGCAAGATACTGTGGAGGAAGAGAAATATCGGGTATGGGATTCGAACCCGTTCCCCCATATTCTCTCGCTTCCTATGCGGCAGGCGTTACCACTAGGCTACCAATCCACACCCCCAGAACCACCATGAGTAATATATATCCCCAATATTGACAACAACAGTAAATAATAATCACTAATCACTACTATTATTATCATCATTGTAAACCGATCATTCGGGAGAGAGAGAGAGAGAGCAACACAATATCAAAATGATGAGTTTTACAGCAATCACTGCAAACGATTGGCCACAGAACGTTTACCGAAAAAAGACGGAGGGGAGTACAAACGCATGAATACATACATGCGCAACACACGCATGCACGCACACCGTCACACACACACACACACACACACACACACACACGCACGCACACACACACACATACACACAGACACACACACACAGACCACTTAAAGTGAAAAGACGTTGAATTCAAGAACACACCCATACACACACACACTCTCTCTCTCTCTCTCTCTCTCTCTCTCTCTCTCTCTCTCACACACACACACAGGAAAATCACCGATCCACGCCGTTCGTCAAAGGAAGCAGCAAAATACACCAGCATCACCTCAGATACCATTTTCGAGCCAGACAATTTGTTGTCCAGTCATCCTGCACCAATTTGTGACCGGAAATCGATGTCTCCGGAGCGACCTCGACCTCAACCACTCAAGCTGACACGACCATCGAAATACCTCCCCTGACCAGTGTACGAAAGTAAAAGACGCTCACCTGTTTACCAATCTGCCAATCGAAAGTAAAAGACGCTCACCTGTTTACCAATCTGCCAATCGAAAGTAAAAGACGCTCACCTCTTTACCAATCTGCCAATCGAAAGTAAAAGACCCTCACCTCTTTACCAATCTACCAATTGAAAATAAAAGACACTCACCTCTTTACCAATCTGCCAATCGAAAGTAAAAGACGCTCACCTGTTTACCAATCTACCAATTGAAAGTAAAAGACACTCACCTCTTTACCGATCTGCCAATCGAAAGTAAAAGACGCTCACCTCTTTACCAATCTACCAATTGAAAGTAAAAGACACTCACCTCTTTACCAATCTACCAATTGAAAGTAAAAGACACTCACCTCTTTACCGATCTGCCAATCAATCCATGAAATCACTACTATAACCAGCTGACCAACATCAAGGATCTACAACGGACTGCAATACCTCCAATATTATCACAAACGATCCGTGAAATCACAGCAGTGACTGGTCAACTCACTTCATTAATATACAGAGGAAGAACTCGCACACTCATGAAATTACGCGGAAGGGGATTAAAGGTAACTTCACATCAGCGTGTATCCGGTCTCCCAGGAGTGATAGTTCAATGCTAGTGAAGATCGTTTGAACAGCGACAACTATCCATGCTGTTGGCTTTTTTAACAAATAAGCTTTCACGGTTCACTCATGGATGCTTTTTTTTTTTTTTTTTTTTTTTTTTTTTTTAACTAACTGCAAATGATCATGCCAGACAGTATACAGGAAAATATCAAACCAGTGGACGGCGAGCGAACCCTTTATGAGGAAAGAGAGAGATGAAGAAAAAAAAGGAGGAGTTGGGAAAAGCCGAACATGCAACAACAACAAAAAAAAAGAAATTTTTGTGGATCACACCATTCCAGCTTATACACCATCATAAATTTCAATAACTTGAGTTTGAAAACAACTTATAATATTTATACCCAGAAACACAGAAAATCACCCCCGCCCCTATCTCTCTCTCCCTTCCTCCCTCCCCCCCCCCCCCCCCCTCTCTCTCTCTCTCTCTCTCTCTCAGGGACAAACACACACACAAACTTTACATATACATCCCTTTGCCAGACAGAACTGTTGCCTGATATGCCAAATCTATCACCACAGACTCCAGATCGAGACAAATACCAGAACCACAGAACAAGAACGTGGACATTTGACATTGTTGCTAACGGTCCAGTCGACCGCACAGAGCCATATCAAGACTGCCGAACTATATTGCATGATTCAACTGAGTTAAACACTTAACTCTGTCACATATTCAAAAAATCACATAAAACAATACAGTTCATAACATATCATCTTAACCATTAAAAGCTCCTAAAAGCAAGTAAGACAAGGCTGTGCTGAGGACATCAGGTCCGACGCTTAATTTATCATCCCCGCATAACAAAAAACACTGAAACGGAAAAAAAGAACAACTTCAAAGCCACAAAAATAATACAAGGCCATATAAAAAGGCCATATCTGCAAACAACACTGTAGAACTGACAGCTAGTGCTTGTTCATGCTCTTGCTCTTGTTTGCTCTTCTCTCTCTCTCTCTCTCTCTCTCTCTCTCTCTCTCTCTCTTCTCTTCTCTTCTTCCCTCCCTCTCCCTCCTCTCTCCCTCCCTCTCCAACATCTCTCTCCAGGACAAAAAATCCAAATCCTTGAATAAAAACGTTTCATTTCTGAAAAAAGACAGCTTGTGCCTATCCTAGTGTTTACAATATCACTGCCTAATCGCCAAAGCAAAACGGCAAGGATATTACATCATACACTGCGGAAAAGATTTTTAAAATGTCAAGGCTCGTTGAAAAAATAAAGGGTGTGGGGAAGGCTGGGGAAGCAAAAAAAAAGCAGACAACAGTGAAAACAAAATTCTAATGGCAGAAACAAGGACAGCAACCAAAAAGAGGAAATTTCTAGCACATTTATTTTTTCCAGAAGGTGAAGGTGCTATTTCTACTGCAAGTCCCCCAGTATCCCACGGGAGAGGAGGGAAGAACAGAGAGGCATGGCGGAGTGAAAAGGCGTAAACATGAAACAACTTCCGACGGTGTCACCATGCGCAGACGGAGCGAAGTGGCGAGCACGAGGTCCGGGTTTTCCACACTGGCTGAAAAGAGTAACCACGCAGAATAACAGAATGCCAGACTTAAAATGTTCTACGTGCGTGCATGAAAGGAATGAACATGTCAGTGACCCCAGAACGCACGTACAAAATGAATTCGTGATTTGGTTCCACGATGTATACACACGAACAAGCACTACAAGCCATTTGTGTCTTAACTTTGAAGCCCTGCAAGGGACTTGTGCGCCGCTCAGATAAAAAGTCTCGGGACAGAAATACTATCGTGTAGTTAATGCTTGTCATAAAGTCTTTCGGTATATTGGAGAGGAGGGCGCTGGGTGCAAACAGTTCAAAGAAGATCAAGTTCACATCATTATTCATTTCAAGGAAGTACGAAAGAGATACCGCAGCCTAGCAGGCGGTACCCATCTGGACCAAAGGGCCGGGTTCCTACCACCGAGCTGAATGTCAGCTCTGCGGTTCGTATGCCCTCCGTGTGGTCTGCTGGCCGATTGGAGCGACACGTGGGATCAATTCCACATCACAACACCAAAGGAAACGAGGAGTGGCTTGGAATAGAAGGGAGTGGCTGTCTCACAAGGGCAGGAGGGTGGGATGGTGAAAGGTGCTAACAATTCTCCTTTCACATCTTGGCCAGCCCCTAGCAAAGTCTCCAAGCTCGTTTAAGGCCATGTGAATGGTAACGAGTTCAGTCTCGTCAGACACGTCTGGGTCGACTGGCTGTGATCCAGATACAATCGTGCGGTCTTATCTTAATCGAAATGCGGCCCACAGCAACAGAACATGCTGAACTTAAGCAAAAGCCAGTGTGTCATTGAACTCTTTTCCCACTTCAAAGCTTGAAGGCTTGAGCTTGTTGAACAGACAGAATGGAGAGAAAACTCGGCATCCTCAGTGACGCAGGATGTTAGTTAATTAAGCGGCGTTCGCGTTGTACTGATCGGTCCTGTGAAAACTTCCACTGCCTTGGGACATGCTTTTTCTTTGTCTATCCATTCTGACTAGATGAGGCTTATTCCAACGTAGCCTGGCGAAACTGGGTGATCATCAGCTGTGCAGCTTGGAAAAAAGAAGAAGAAAGAAACGAAGAAAGAAAGGAAGAAAGTAAATGAAAGGTAATTAATAAATTTCAAAAATGGCAGAAAAAGAACAAGGAAAATGTAGTAGTAGTTTGTTTGTCAAGCATCTCCAACTTGACAACATCATAAGACTGAGGAAAACCGAAAGCAACGATTCACAGGAATTCGAAGAACCCGAACAGAGAGTAACTTGAGGTTACGCATAACCTTCCCGTCTATGCCTATGCAGCACCGCAGTGCTATGGGACCAGGAAGGCACATGACAGGTGGTGAGGAAGGGGAGACCCAGACCAGACCTGAGAACAAACAACGAACAAGGGTGAAGGGAACACAAGTCTGTGGCTATTCCTTCCCCCTTCCAGACTAAGCCACTACATGACCGGACAGTCGATGCAGTCTGTTTGCCTCTGGGCTTCCAGTCTGCTCCACAGCTGAGCCCCGGAAACATCTTTCAGCGGATGGATAATCACACGCGCGCGCTCACACACACACACACTCACACAAATACATACGCACGCACGCACGCACGCGCGCGCGCGCCCACACACACACACACACACACACACACACACACACACACACACACACAGAGTCGTGCGAACAGAAACACTTGTTTCTGCTGTGTCTGTGCGTGCCTGCATGCACGCGCGCATTCACAGGTATGCGTGGCCAAATGCTGGCTTGCGTGCACATCCGTGTGAGTGTTAATTCGTGTGTTGTTCCTTCCTTTCCCTTTTCTCTTTCTTCATTCTTTTTATCTTCCTTCTTTTTTTTCCAGATCAGTCCCAACTACTCTATGAAACTAGCAACAGAACAGTATAAATAAAGGCGACAAAAAATACATAATTTCAACAATCATATTCATTTGATAATGGGTGTTAAATTAAAAAAAATCCCAACAAGAAAAGCATTCCTGACGACATCGACGAACAAATCCCGACACATTTGGAAACTGAAAGCAAACATAAAAGTTTGTTCAATGACTGACTATAGTTATTTTCAAGGCAGATATGTAGCTGCACTGCTCACGGAAATACTCACAGCTGAGTTAAGGGATTTGCAAGTGTACGTCTACTACGATAAACTCTAATGAGTGGGTGAAGACGAAGATGGGTCGACCAGCAGACAAACCAGGCGACAGAAATTGAGAAAAAATCGTGAGGAGACTGGTTAAATTGGAGACGCGACCCTATAACAAAGCTCCAAGGAGAAAAAAAGACTTCTACATTTTTTACAGACCCCGGTACAAACGTATCTTGCCGCGATCATGAAATGTCAGGGGTGAGAAATAACACTGTTCTTGTGGCAACAGCCCAGCATTTGAAGCAGCGCTGGCATTCACTGTTCTCATTCCTCATGGATTGTCTCTCCACCCCGGCCCACCCCCACCCCACCCACCCCACCAAAATAAGTTTTCAATTAGATTGTCCTCATTAGGCTTCGGTTCTAAACGCAAAGTGGAACAGCGATATAAAAAAAAATTAAAAGGGGCAAACGGTTAGAGTAGAAAGAAGAAATAAATAAAGATATGGGTTGTGGACTGGGAAGCAGTGGAGTTGACGCCGCATTAAAAAAAAAAGAAACAAAAACAAAATTGAAACAAACAAAACAAGAACGAATACGGGTGATCAACGTGAAAGAAGTTGGAGGGGTGGGTCGGAGAGGGGGGTGGGAAGGGGAGGGGAAAAGAGAGTAAGTGAGAGAGAGAGAGTGGGAGAGAGAGACAGAGAGAGAGAGAGAATGTCACAAAGAGAAAGGATCACAGTGTGTCTATTTTGATGTCAGACAGTTGTGGCAGTGGGTGAAATCTTCAGGTTGAACACAACCACTCCTCTCCACACGAACACACAACGATCATCAAAAAAAATTATATTAACCATCCTCACCAAAGGAGGAAACAGGGTCAGAGCTATTTTACGGTGCCCAAACCCGCAGCGGGCCGGCCCGGGCCGAGAAATGAAGGTTGGCAGATAGGTCAGAATGGTGTTGAACACTGCTGCCAAGGAAATCGAATTGTCTAGACTAAAACCTTAAGAAGAGAGAGACGGGGGCATGGGGAGGATGGGAGTGTGTGTGGGGGGGGGGGGGGGGGGGGTACAGAGAGAAAAAGACAGAGACGCAGAGATACAGACACAGAGACAGAGAGAGACAGAGAGACATACTCTGGATAGGGAATTCCGGGCAACAGAGAAAGAGCGAGTCAGTTTCAGAAGCAAACATTGGTTAAAACGGAGAATTATCCAGCAGTCCCTCTCATCACGTGCAAAGACATTATCTGTAACTTTCAGTCTGAGACAACTCACAAAGTTCGATCTTCCCCACAAGCGAACGAAATTATATTGTTTGGATTTTTTTTACGATTTCGTTTAATCATTGAGACGGAGATGGTGCATTTTTTTTTGTTTTTGTTTTTTTTTGTAGTTTTTTATGTTGTTGCACGTGGGAGCGAGCGAGCGCGTGTGTGTTTGTGTGCGTGCGTGCGCGCCCGTCTGTGTGTATGGTATGTCTGTTCAAGACAAAGAACGTAACACAAGATCGATCACCCCCAAACAAACAATCTTTTCACGCTTTGATTTTTTTTTTTTTTTTTTTTCAATTTGGAAACATATATAAATCTAGAAAGGATGTGTGTGGTTTTGTTTTTTGTTTTGTGTGTGTGTGTGTGTGTGTGTGTGTGTGTGTGTGTGTGAATACTAGTGTAAATGCATGTGTTAGAAAGAGAGAGATGGAGAGAGAGAGTGTGTGTATGTGTGTGTTTATCTCTGTGTGTGTGTGTGTGTGTGTGTGTGTGTGTGTGTGTATGTGTGTGTGTGAGTGTGTGTGTGTGTGTGAGAGATTCTATGTGTGTGTGTGTGTGTGTGTGTGTGTGTGTGTGTGTGTGTGTGTGTCTGCGCACGCGCGCGCTTCCGTTCGTCTGTGCCTACATATGTTCACGAAGGTGCTGAGAGCAAGACGGTTTCCCAACAGCCATATACAATCACAGATACAAACACAACCTCTTTCCTAAAGAATACGGTAGTGGGGGGGTGGGGGGGGGGGGGGTCTACGTAACCGCCGCGAAACTGAAGGTTCTGATGAAAACAGTAGCCCATCTGGTGGTGGTCCAGAAAATGGGCTCCTACAGTTGCCAAAGGTTTCCGGTGAAGAGCTCATTTGTTCCACCCGAAACGAGGTTTCTGGCGGGCCGTCGGCATCGCTTCAGACGCCCGTGGTAACGAACTCGGAAGTATCGCCGACTTGACGGGGAAACTCCCCGCTGAGATGAGAACAAACTGCTCGCTGAGAAAATGGACGTCTGTAAGTACCGGTAATGTGTGACGGAGACAATCTGGCGCTGTCCAGAGAACTGGGATTGAGGGGGGAATGGGGGTTAGGGAAGGCGAAGGGAAATGTTTTGTGTAGTTATTAACAGAGAGGTGAAGAAAATCCAGGCTGGCCCTGAAGCACGTCTGTATAACTAGTTATGTAGGTCAATGCGCGTGTTGTGAGATACTCTACTCGTAAGAAGAGGGTCGCCAATGACGTCAAATGCCTCGGCAAAGTCAACAACAACAACAAAAAAGAACGCCTGTAGTTTCATTATCACTGATGTTAATAAGGCAATAATCATCTGGATTAGTGTGTGCTGTATAGCATGAATCGTTAGACCTAAATCCTGGGTGGACTGAATGTTATAAGCTGACCCGATTGAAACGATCCAGGGCATGTTTCTTTGAATGATTCTCTATCAGTTTTTATATAGATATATCTACACATCTATATCGATATATATATACATATACATATTGTGTATGTGTGTGCGCATTTTATATGTATTGTGTATGTGTGTGTGCGTCATATATATACATATATATTATGTCTGTTATATGCTATATTCTATCATATATATATATATATATATATATATATATATATACATGTTATATACATTATATATGTTATATATGTACACAAATGTACAAACATAAATTATATATATATATATTTATTCACGTGTTTATACACACACACACACACACACACACACACACATATATATATATAATTATATATATATATATATATAATTATATATATATATGTGTGTGTGTGTGTGTGTGTGTGTGTGTGTGTGTAGCGCGCGCGCGCGTGTGTGTGCGTGTGTGTGTGTGTGCGTGAGAGTGTGTGTGTGTGTGTGTGTAGCGTGTGTGTGTGTATATGTGTGTGTGTGCGTGTGTGTGTGTGTGTGTGTGTGTGTGCGTGCGTGTGAGTGTGTGTGTGTGTGTGTGTGTGAGTGAGTGAGACGAGTTGTGAAAGGAACATTGGTGAGCTTTTCAAAGAAAATATAAATCGCATCACTCGTATTGCCCTTTACCGTATCGCGCCGCATTGCGTTGCATGGAACTGTATTGCTTTGCACTGCACTGCCCTGTATTGTATTGTACTGTATTGTATTGTATTGTATTGCATTCTGAGTTGTGTTGCACTGCACTGTATCTTATTGCATTGTCTCACTGCGGCATTGCATGCATGATCGGATACTACCAACAACAACAAAAAAACCCCAACTTATTCATGCTTT
This sequence comes from Babylonia areolata, assembly GCF_041734735.1. NCBI lineage: Eukaryota > Metazoa > Mollusca > Gastropoda > Neogastropoda > Buccinidae > Babylonia > Babylonia areolata. Next base: position 31,712,399 of record NC_134897.1, on the reverse strand, counting down.
GCATTATATCAGTGGCCACCTGCACACACACACACAGACATACAGACAGACAGACAGAGAGAGAGAGAGAGAGAGGACCGGGCGTTGAAGACAATCCGGCCCCGGATACACGTAAGCGAACGAAAATCACCGAGTTCACCAACGTCTCCCATCCTTTCCTGCTACAGACGTCATCCATCACGTCATCAATTGCGTTTCAGTCAGCCCCCGTTAACTCCTCACGCTTGACCTGGTGGTCTCCTATCGCACGTGCTGTGTGTGATCAGGCTGGCCCATCGTTTTCGTTGTTGCTTGCAGTTCAGGTCGTCTACATTCTATTTGCCCGACCAGCGAAGGTAACCTGGTGTCTTTCGTGGTGTGTGTGTGTGTGTGTGTGTGTAATGACATGGTTGCTGAAGTTTGCTCGCCCGATTTTTTTTTCTCACAGTATGCATTTCGATTACTCTCTCTCTCTCTCTCTCTCTCTCTCTCTCTCTCTCCATTTTCCCATAACCGCAAACTTTATGTTGCTTTTATTGATTTCGAAAAAGCTTTCGATTCTATTAACAGAAATCTACTCTGGACTATTTTGTTTAAAATGGAATAAAAGGTAAGTTATTCAGATGCATAAAAAGTAGGTACGAAAACATTAAATGTAGGGTAACATATGGTGATAAACTTACAGATTATATTACATGTACAGCAGGAGTTAAACAAGATAACGTATGTAGCCCAGTGTTATTTTCAATTTTTATAAATGAATTGGCATTGCAAGTAATCCGTAATGGAAGGCATGGAGCTACTTTTTCATATGATGCTTTTGAATTATTTATCCTTTTGTTGGCTGATGATCTTTTGTTATCAGAGACAGTTGTTGGATTACAGCGTCAGTTAAACAGTCTGTGTAGTCCTGCTTCTTCACTTCAATTGAAAGTAACATGAATAAAAGTAATATAACTGTCTTTAGGAAAGGGGGGTATTTAAGTGGGCGAGAGAGATGAGTCTATAATGGTGTAACAATGCCTGTAATTAATGTTTATAAGTACTTCGGGATATTTTTCTCTACACGTTTGAGTTTCTCTGCAGCTTGCAAAGATCTTGCTAGTAGAGCAAAAATGCGTTGTTGTGTATTATGCAGAAGCTTCATATTCTTAATAACAATTCTTTTGAGCTATTTTTCAAACTATTTCATTCACAGGTTCTACTAATTCTACAATATGGTTCCGAATTATGGGGGTTAGAGAAAGCTTCAGTTCACTGCGAGTCTGTTCATTTATTTGCAATTAAAAAGTATTTATGTGTAGATATGCGAACACTGACTAATCTTGTTTATGGTGAGACAGACAGATATCCCATATATGTAAATTCTGCAGTTAGCTGCATTCGTTACTGGCTCGTTAATTCAGATGGATGCTTTTAGATTACCATATAAAGCGTTCAGTATAGAATGTTGTATGACGTGGATATGGATGGAAAGAAAAACTGGGTTTCAAACGTCCGCATTTGTTTGTGTGAGAATGGTTTTGGTGATGTCTGGGAAAATCAAGGTGTTGGCAATATGAATGGTTTTATAAGTTTATTTCGTCAACGTTTGATTGACGGCAGGTGGCAGAACTGGAATGATCACATTAATAGAAGTGAACGATTTTGTTTGTATAGAACACTCTGTTGTAATCATGATCTTAAATATTATTTGAAAATGAACATTGACAGACAGCTGAAATATGTATTACAACAGGATTTCGGTTTGGTATTTCTGACTTGAAAGTGCACCGTTCCAAATATAAATTTCGTAATGACTGTGATTTGTTGTGTCCATTGTGAAGAACAGCAAAAGATGATGTACACTTTGTTCTCTGTTGTCCAAAACTTAATGAGATTAGAGTTAAATTTATCCATCCTAAATATTACAGACATCCTAGTTTGTTCAGACTGAGTTTATTGATGTCATGCACAAAACCTGATGCTATACGTAATCTTTCCTTCTTTTTGTACAAGGCTTACAGATTTAGAGAAACACTCATTCTATAGTCGTATTTCCATTGTTTATTTCTCAGCAAATTATGTTATTGTCTTTTGTTGCTGTTCAAATACCCTTTCATGAGGGGCTATGGCCAAAAAATGAATAAACCATTCGTTCGTTCGTTCTCTCTCTCTCCACGATTGGGTGCTTTGATCCTTCACTCACTGACTCACACTCGGACCTGGCAAAGATCTACATTCGTGTGTCTCTCTGTCTCTCCATCCTTCCTCACCCTTTCTCTCCCACCAACCTCTAACCCCCATCACCCACCCTACCTGTAACCCAATGACATCAAATGCCTCGGCCAGGTCATAAAGCATGAGCAGTAAGTGTCACGTGACAGGAAAGCCGGTGTAGTATCCCAGATTGTCCCCCACCTGGAAACGTCCCCGGGGGAAAAATTGAACGCTAAATTGACGGGCAGTGAGGGGTGGGAGTGAGTGGAGAAGTATGTGTATGTGTGTGTGTTAGTGTGTATAATTGTGCGTGTGCGTGGGTGTGTGGGTGTATGTGTGTGTGTGTGTGTGTCTGTGTGTGTGTAGTTTTAAGTGTAGGAGGTGGGGGGGGGATGTCTGTGAGTCTGTTTATATATTTCTGTGTCCATGTCTGTTTTCTTGCTTAAAGCTAGCATGAAAGCCGGAGTATAAGTGTATAAATTATATCCAGTTGTATGCCGTACAAGCTTTGGGTTCGTGCTTATGATATGAATATAACAAGTATTTTTACACGCGCGCTCATGTGTGTGTGTGTGTGTGTGTGTGTAATTGTCTTTGTCTGATGCTTGCATGCGTGTGTGTTCGTGAGTGTGTGTGTGGGAGGGGGGCCGAGGAACGTGCGAATGTGTGTCTGTATGCATATACGCGCGCGCGTGTAGGAAAATGTGAAAGTTATTTAAGTGATAAAAACCTTTTTTCAATGCAAAATCTTTGGTATATATTCCCCGTTTTTTCCCTGTTTTTCTGTCAGCGTGATAATGCCACTGGGTAAAATATCTGAACATGCCTCAGTTGACAAAACTGAAGAGATTATTATATGGGAGACAGAGAGAGACAGAGAGAGGGACAGACAGAAAGAAAGACATGTGTGTATATGTGTTAGTGACTTGAAAATATTGAAACAACAGTTTGAAAACAAACGACATTCCACGGACATAAACGTTTAAGAGAGAAACATGTGGTGTCACAAAATTTTCATGTCCTCAATAAAACAATGAACAATCGAATTTTTGCCACGTCCGAGCACAAAATAAAATAGCAATAACAATAGTAAAAACAAAAACAAAAACATACAATAACTAAAAAAATAAGAATTGCCTCTGCTATGCAAAATACCTCTTCGTATTGTGTAGAAGCCAGCAGTTCTGCGAAATGCTCTTTTCTCGACTTTTTTTCTTTGTCCTGCATCCCTGAGTGCACTGGGGTAAATATACCGACCTTTTTTTTTTCAAGTATGAAACCACATGGGCACAGTTTTCATCACCCACGCTGAATTCGATACGTCCAGCTTTTAACACTCTTGCAGAGAAAAATCAAACAGTCATCACTGAAACCACACACACACACACACACACACACACAAACACACACACACACATATATATATATTTTTTTTTTTTTTTTTAACAGCTTCCCCTGTTCTTGATGTGACGGTTGGTATACTTCAGAGGACCGTGGTCTGACTGCTGACACGACCTACACCAATATAGTTACACACACACACACACACACACACACACACACACACACGTGCGCGTGTGCGCACGCACACGACCTACACTAATATAGGTACAGACTCATACATATGGGCGTGCACACACACACACACACACACACACAAACAGAGAGAGAGAGAGAGAGAGAGAGAGAGAGAGCGTGCTCGCAGATGTGACAAATGTTCTGTTGGAGAAAAGCTGGGGGAGTGACGTGGGGGGGACGGGTGGTGTAGGGGTGGAGGGGGTATTTTTGGCAAAGGGGACGCTACGGGATACAAGGGGGTGACATTTTCAGGGTAAGGGGAACATTTCAAAACGAGGCTAAAACGCAAAAAAGGGGGACATTCTGGCCGCTGAAAATGTCCGCACGGGACATCATGAACGGTGAGAAAGTCCCCGGGGTACATTTCCAGCGGTCAAATTTTCCCCAGGGGACCGGTTTCCGGGGTGGGGGACAGTCTGGGATGCTACACCGGGACTGAAAAAGCAAAAACAAGAAGCAGGCCTGACAGAATTCTGGGGCGGATTTTCTGCCCTTGTTGATTTCATTCATCACTGCGTCGGCAAACGTCGGTATGTCCAGAACACGTCAACTTCATAAGAGAGAGTTCGAGTATCACAACCGACCAGTAAAGAACACCATGTTGATATGGGCGTTGGGATGTGTGTGTGTGTGTGTGTGTGTGTGTGTGTGTGTGTGTGTGTGTGTGTGAGTGAGTGAGTGCGCGCGCGCGAAGGCAGTGCACAGAGGGCAGTAAGTAAGTGCGTGACTAAAGGATAGTAAAAGAGAAAGCGGGGAAAAGATTGAGGTCAAGACTCACTGTGTAAGGAGCTTGATAATGGGGCAGTGGGGTGTGGGGGAGGGGGGTGGAGCGCTCGTGCCTGCGTCTGTATGTGTGTGTGTGTGTGCGCGCGCGCGCGAGTACATGCCAGGACGAAAGCTTGCGCGCGCGTACGCGCTCCCGCGCGTTAAATAACAGACACGTGCGCGAGAAACACGGAAAGGGGTGGAAAGGAAGGGCATCAGGCGCTAATTGACCGGCAGATATCGGCTGATTCGGGGGAAACCCCAACAACTCCCACAGGTCGGGAGCGACGAGCAAATGCAATTACGGGGCGAGTGGACCACCTCCGCGGACAGTGCGGTGTCCGAAAGACAGGGCGAAGCTGCACACCAATAACAGTCCGCCACCACCCGCGTTAACCAGCACTGATGACTTGGGTCAGCGCGATGAAACTTGACGTGACCAAACCAATCTTCCAAACGAACGCAGGAGAACAAAGTTACTTCCCCCTCTGCCTCCCCCCCACCTTCCTCCACCCCTCTGTTCCCCCCCCCCTTCCCCCTTTGCAGAGTGTCAAAAGGTTTCTGGTAGAAGTTGTTTGATCAGTCGGGGCGATTGATCGGACTACCAAACCAAATGGAATGCTGGTTAATTGTTTTTGTAAGCTGTGTGTTTGTTGTTGTCAGTCGAACTCCTCTTCAGCCAGAATGATCAATTTGCTTGCTTTGGACCAACCTAGTTTGTGTCAAATTGGTCTTGGACCTGTTTTCTTTTTCTTCCACGGTGATCCGATGAAGATAAATCATTAATAGTGGCACAATATTTACTTAAGGGTACCTCTGAAATCAGTGTGAATGCAAGGAAGAAAATCATACTTGCTTCATACTGGTTTAAACAGCATTTTGTTTTCAAACATATCGCAATACAAATTCGACAGGGAATTCGATAGGAGAGCAATAAAGGCATGTCCTTGCTCAAAATGTATCCAAACAATTTGTGACAGAATTGCTGGAACTCCTTCAACGAAAAATAAAACCAAGCTCCTGTAAAACAAAATATTCAAAACTGGGATGAAGTTTGGGTGTTGTTCTTGTTGTTGATGTTTTTACAATCTTTATACATTATAGGATAAAAATTTCAGCCTTGGCTCCTCACACCGACTGAGTGTACTATGAGTTCACTGAGACGAGTCTGACACGCTTCACGTATGTGTGTTCACATTTCCTGGTTACAAATACGGATGTTCGTAGGCTATTTCTCAGGCCTGGTTTGTTTGTGGGTTTTTTGTTGTTGTTTGTTTGTTTGTTTTTGTGTGTGTTTGTTTGTTTGTTTGTTTTGTTGTTATTGTTGTTGTTTTCTTGTTGTTGTTGTTGTTTTGTTTTGTTTTTTGAGTGTGTTTTTTTTAATGAAAGAAAGGAAGTAATCCGGAGTGCAGTTCTGTTACCTAGCCTTAAACAACAATACATAATCAAAGAGAAGTCATTACAACCCTCGCCCTCTTCGACCACAACACAGTGGAGAGTCTGAGGGTGGCATGGGTTCCTTCCAGCACACTTTGGGCACTCGACCGGACGTCCAGCTCAAACCGAGGGAGATTACTTGTCTTGAATAACAGACCAATATTCATTAATTCCCCGGATATATCATAATGTTATCGTTCTTTTGAAAGAAGTCCTCTTTCATATCAAACTACAAACGTTTCACAAAAATGAATGCCCATCAGCTTCGTTTGATGCTGCTGTCATCATACACAGACGTGTTCACCAGGTAATTTTATATAGATAGATAGATAGATACTGATGGCTGTTTGCACAAAGTTATGCTGATGGTTTGATTCTATTTGTCTCTTGGTCTTATTCGTACCCTGTCTGACAACCCCCCGCCCCCTTAACCGTCCCCCAACCGCTCTCCTTTCTCTTCTATCAACCCAAGGATTCCTTGCCTGTCCAGCGTATTTCTTCATCTCGGACAATGACCCTGTCCGATACACGAGGGCCGATAAATATGATCTGTCCAACAGGGAAAAGTGCGACAGGGGGTGGAGGGAGAGAGGGAGGAAACGAGACTGCTGTGGAGATTCTTCCTTAGAAATGACACGACCGGCATGCCTGTGCATGTAACGCATTTAGTTGGCCATGCTCCTTTTCTTCTTTTATTTTTTTCAATTTTCTTTCTTTTTATTTGCTTCCTGTTTGTAAGCGCATGAATATCTCCAGGGAGGACACTGGTGGCAATTTGCAGAAACGTGCAGAAGGGGGGAGGGGGCAGCATGAATCTGCCTTATGCCTTATATTTCCTCATTTTTTTCTTCTTTTTTTTCCGAAAATTTGCCTTTCTCCTTATCCCTTTCCATCACCCCTCACCACCCCCTGTCCCCGGAACCTACCCACACCCACATGTCATTTCTTCCATTAATCCTTCCGTACTTTGCTGAATGTGATTATTCATTTCTTCG
>NC_134897.1:31630446-31700446 GCF_041734735.1 Babylonia areolata | reverse complement strand
CAACGGCTGTGAAGGCGGAAGAGGATGACCAGAGCGCAGGGGGAGCTCTTATCCTTGGCTGGAAGTCCTCCTGGGAGAAGGAAATCTGAAGAAAAAACCTTCACCTGCCGAGGCCGTTCTACACGTGGCAGTATCTGCACCTGTGGGACTCTGAGCGTCGGTAGGCGAGAGAGTGGGGAATGGACTGCACAACTCCTCTTAACTTAAAAATTAAAAAAAAAAAAAAAAAAAAAGTCACTTGTGCTGGTCAGGCAACCAGGCTAATGTCGGAACGACGAGCTAGCCCTTCAACACCCAGATGAAGAAGTGATAACGGGGACAGGCAGAGGATGCTGCTGACAGTTCCCAGTCACGACTCTGCACGCAGGCGGCTGTGGGGTGATGGTCGCCCGCCGTAGACGGGCAGATGCGGCGCCCGTATCCTCCCACAGCGTCAGAGCAGCCCTTTTTTGGGACAGCACTGCTCTCCCCACACGGGGAAGGGGAGATAAAAGGATCTCTAAACAAAGCCTGCCTAACCTCGTACCTAGTAAGAAACTGCACCTACTTGGACATCCAACACTAGCGGTCGAAAACAACAGAAGAAAAGAACCAGGAGTCATGCCCTGACTCTGGGTGCCTGGAATGTTCGCATCCTTTTGGACAGAGACGACAGACCAGAAAGGCGCACAGTGCTCATTGCCAAAATGCTTGATCGCTACCAGGTGGACATAGCAGCCCTGAGCGAAACCAGGTTTGCCGGTGAAACCCAGCTGAAGGAAGTTGGAGGGGGCTACACCTTCTACTGCATTGGGAAGCCAGAAGGCACCCCAAGAACCTCAGGCATGGGCTTTGCCATACAAATCAAACTTGCACGACAGCTTGACAGCCTTCCACGTGGGATAAACGATAGGCTGATGACCCTGCGTCTGAAGCTGTCCGAGGATCGCTTCGCTACAGTCATCAGCTGTTATGCCCCGACGATGACCAACCCTGATGACATCAAAGAAGCCTTCTACGAGGAGCTCACGCACCATTTCAGCGGTAGACAGAAAGGACAGGCTAATCATCCTTGGGCATTTCAATGCCCGCGTCGGCGTGGACTTCTCCTCGTGGCCAAAAGTCCTAAGACAGCACGGCACTGGCAAGTGCAACTCCAGCGGACTGCTTTTGCTCTCGCTCTACGCGCAGCATCGACTGACCATCACCAACACCTTCTTCCAACAAGCGGACAAGTAACACATGGATGCACTCCCGCTCCAGGCAGTAGCACATGCTGGACTATGTGATTGTCCGCCAGAGGGACACAGGTGATGTTTCCATTACACGCTGCATGAGAGGAGCAGTCTGTTGGTCGGACCATCGCCTGGTACGCAGCAAGATGAACATCAGACTTGCACGCAAGCTCCAACCAGCCAGGCAGAAACCCCCTAGAAAGCTGAACATCCACCACCTCCCTATCGTCAAGGACGTGCTGCAGCAGCAAATCCAAGCAGCTCTCCAAGAAATTCCTGCATCGACTGATGTAGAAGAGGTATGGAGCACCTTTAGAGATGCTGTGTACAAAGCAGCAGCTGACACACTCGGCTTTGTACAGAGGAGCCACAAAGACTGGTTTGACGAGAACGACTCTGGAATCTCCAAGCTCCTGAACACACTGCATATACGGCACCAGGATCACATTTCCGATAAAGACTGCCAGAGGAAGAATAACCAGTACTTGCAAACCAAGCAACTCGTACAGAAGAGGCTCCGTGAGATGAACACCTGGTGGGAGAGAAAGTCCGAAGAGTTTAAGTCCGCTGCTGATGCTCACGACACGAAGACCTTCCATGATGGTCTCCAAGCTGTGTATGGGCCGAGAGTCACAGGATCAACCCCTGTCCGAGCCCTGGACCAGACCACCCTCCTGACAGACAAGAAAGACATCCTTGCCCGCTGGGCAGAACACTTCAACACCGTACTCAACAGGGACTCGTCCGTATCTGACGAGGCAATTGCAGCCCTCCCACAGCTATCAGTCAATGACTCGCTAACTGCCCCTCCCACCACGGCCGAGACCCGGAAGGCCCTGAAGCTGACAACTTCAGGAAAAGCACCAGGACCAGATGGAATCCAGGCCGACATCTACAAGTATGGATGCGAGGTGCTGACCGCCCTGTTCCAGTCTATCTGGGAGAGAGGGGAAGTCCCCCAGGATTTCAAGGATGTTTCAATTGTCCACATTTACAAACGAAAGGGAGACAAAACATCCTGCGATAACCACCGTGGAATCTCTCTCCTCTGCATCGCCGGCAAGATCTTCGCCCGCATCATACTGAACAGACTGGTTGACCATGTCTCCAACACAATCATCCCTGAAGCACAGTACGGCTTCCGCTCAGGCAAGGGAACATGTGACATGGTGTTTGCCGTACGCCAGATGCAAGAGAAGTGCCGTGAGCAGAACAAGGAGCTCCGCATGGTCTTTGTAGACCTGACTAAGGCCTTCCACACGGTGAACCGCCGTGGACTGTGGAAAATCCTCCTAAAGTTCGGCTGCCCAGACAGCCTAATCCAGCTGATTGCGTCATTCCACGATGGCATGCAGGCGAGAGTACAGGAAAATACTGACATGTCAGATCCGTTCCCTGTGGTAAATGGAGTGAAGCAGGGCTGCGTCCTGGCACCCATACTGTTCTCCATTCTCTTCTCTGCCATGCTGACTGACACCTTCCAAGACTGTGACCAAGGCATCTACATTCAGTTTCACACAGATAGCAAACTTTTCAACTTGCGGCAACTCCATGCTAGGTCCAGGGTGTTTGAGGCACTGCTGAGAGAGCTCCTCTTCGCTGATGACTGCACGCTTTCTGCACACACCCATGAGGACATGCAGTTCCTTATGGACAGGTTCTCAAAATCCTGCAGGTTTTTTGGACTTACCATCAGCCTCAGCAAGACCGAGTGCATGTATCAACCAGCTAGCTCACAGAACGCCAGTGCCTCCCCCCCCCCCCCCCCCCCCCCCCCCCCACCTACAATCAAGATTGATGAGATTGAGATCGTCAGTCGACAAGTTTTGCTACCTGGGCAGCACCCTACGCAGCAACGGAGCCCTTGATGCAGAAGTGACGCTGCGCATCGCCAAGGCCAGCTCCGCCTTTGGCAGACTCAACAACAGGCTGTGGAACAACAAAGGCATCAGGATCAGCACCAATATCAAAATCTACAGAGCTGTTGTGCTGACCACCTTGTTGTACTGCTGTGAAACATGGAAGACGTATCGCCGTCACATTCAACAACTTGAGCAGTTTCACCAGAGATGCCTACGAAAGATCCTCGGCATAAAGTGGCAAGACAGGGTCTCCAACCTCCAGGTCCTAAAGAGGAGCGGCCTGCCCAGCATCGAGAGCCTGCTGATCCAGTGCCAGCTACGCTGGACAGGACATGTTGTCCGCATGACATACAGCAGGATCCCGAAGATGCTACTGTATGGCCAGCTGAAGGAAGGCCACCGCGAACTTGGAAGACCCTGCAAGCACTTCAAGGACACCTTGAAGACAACCTCAAAGCCTGTGACACAGACATCGCTTCCTGGGAAACTGATGCCCTTGACCGCTCTCGCTGGAGGATGCTGTGCTCTAGTGGCATAAAGACGTTTGAAAACAAGAAACGCTGGCCATTAAGGAGAAGCGTGAGTGAAAGAAGCATGGCTCAACTTCTGGAGACGTTTTCCCTTGCAACACCTGTGGGAAGTGCTGCGCATCCAGAATCGGCCTCTTCTCCCATATGAGGACACACACAGACAGATAAGCCTGCCTGCCTACTCATCCGTCGGTCCGACGGGAGACTCCATCATCATCATGTATGCACTGGCTGGAAAGAACAGAAGAGGCTCGTGGGTGACATGAAATAATACACCAGCTGATGGATTCATTGCCTGTGTATATTACCGAAATTGCTCCCTGTGGTGGTGATTTTTTTCCATTGAATTTCGACATCAATGCTAAGGTTTTCAGCCTGGGCACAAACGGGCATACTGTTTTCAGGAAAGTAGCTACCGAGTTAGAAAACTGTCTTTTTCTGTCCCATGTCCCGTGTCTCTCTAAGTTTGTCCAGCCTCTCCCAAACCCCCAAACCCCGCACTCATAAGCGACTCATCCGAACAGAAATAAAGAAGTAGAGGAGGAAAGAGAGGAGGAAAGAACGAAAGGTGAGAGACAGCAGCAATGTGGAATTTCGACACGGGAAAGTAGCCAGTCAGAACTTGGTCATACGATCTCACAATGAATCCTGATTTTATATAGCTGATATTCTTATGGATTCGTATTTCATTGTCCTCTTCGGTAAGTTACTTTTACAATCTATGGTGTACCTATACGATGCGTTTAAAGTGTGTGTCACGGCAGGTGTTATATAAAGAGATGTGAACAAACTGTATAATAGTTCGTTCTGTGTGGTATCGGGTGACCATTTGGTAGATTCTTTTAATTCAAACGCTCATATTCGATTTCCTATTCCATACCGGTCTCTAATTTAAAAAAAAAAAAAAAAAAAAAAGTGACGTTCATACATTTCTTGCAATTCTATAGTCTGCTTTAATCATTATTTGTAGTTTATTGGGCGTTTTCCATATCCCATCCAATATGAGCAATACCTCGATTTATTTTATCTTTTTTTTTTTTTTCAATTGTCAAATATGCACGGATAGTTTCCAATCCAATTTGTCGCTTCGCTTACCACCAGAGTGCAGCAATAGCTGGCATCATATTACGAAAACACAAACTAATCACATTAGCTAGCTAAAGGGCCGCAGGACAGGAAGGAAGATTTATATCCTGCAATTCCAAACCCTAGCTTATGTCATCTATGAAAAATCCAGCTGTGCCGATGTGGAAAAAAAAAGTACCATGACAACAGCGATGCAGAAGAGTGTGCAACAAAACATCAGCAGATAAAAAATTAAAAAAAAGAAGAAGAAATCGACTTCAGCCGGGATGCCATTATGACTCCCAATGATATGCTGAACGTCTCGTCAGTGCCCCATGAAAGCTAATATGTTTCCAGTCTATCCCCTTGGAACGCCAGATAGACCTCCCACCCGGACATCCAGGACTCAATAGAGTCTCCCCTCGAATAATGCAAATGCAATCTTTACCGAAAGAAAACCCTCGGCCTGAACAACTTGCCCTTATGGGATTTTTTGCCAATAGGTCCTGAAACTCCGCTCTGCCACCTCCTAGCCGATGGGTTCCCAGCTGGCTATACTGGTTGAGCGCCGAGTTCTCTCTCAAAATGTAAGGTCGAACCGCAGGCACCCAACATAAAAACTGGCATAGTCGCTAACCATTTTAACTTTTTGTCGTTTCTGATGGTGTCAGTGTAGTGAAGAGGGATAGGTCACCCCCACCCAACTTAAAAAAATAATAATAAATGGCATATTCGCTAACCATCTTAACGTTTTATCGTTCTGATGGTGTCAATGTAGTGAAGACGGATAGGTCTTCCCACCCACCCTCAAACCCCGCCGCCATATCCCCCTCCCCCCGTCCCCCCTCCACTCAATTCGTATTCCCCACGCATCCTCCCACGCCTCAAACTTTCATCGGGTGTCCGTGCCCATGTGAACTGCCGGAACGTGTTGTAAGTGGCTGATAAAAATAAAAAAGAAGAAAAAAAAAAGGATGGTCTATTGCTCGTGATGCAGTTATAATGCCCACGGGTGCCATGCCAGTTTGTAGGGTTTTCAATGGTTCTGCTGAAGTTAATAATCGTATTAACCTAGCGAATGGCACAGCAATAACAGACCCTGCGCCAGGAGAGTGCTAAATATGATAATTGATAAATAAGCAAATCGTAAAGGACTCGTAGTTCATACTCTCTCTCTCTCTCTCTCTCTCTCTCTCTCTCTCTCTCTCTCAAAATTGAAGATAACTTGCATTTATCATGTACTGCGAGGTTACAGACCGATTAGGGACAAAAACTTCTAAGTAAGTACATGTCAGTTGTTCTGTCAATGTAATAACGGCTGTTTTGTAACGAAGCCAGAAGTTGTTACAAGAGATGTATATAGCAATCTATATATTTTATTCTCAGAAACAGAGAAGAATATATCACTGCCAGTTTATGATTATCTTTTATCTACAAGCTACTTGATAATATGCACCTATGTTTACAGACTGGAGGCTCCAACATCAAAATTTGTGATTCTGTGAATCTCACACACACACACACACACACACACACACACACACACACACACACACAAGCTGTCTGATCCTTTCTTTATGACAGAGATGACCAAAACTGGCCATTTGGAAGACGATCGATTTCAAGTCCCCCAGTTAAAGAAAGAAAGAAGTAAATAAATGAGTAAATAAATCTGCCTGCTTGAACCCCTCTCTGCTATCAATGTCATTTTTATGTCCCGCCAGTGCGGAACAGAAGACGCTCGTGGGTAATATGAAAAACACCAGCTGACAGATTGATTACGTGAAATCGCTGCTGTGGTAGCAGAAATTGAGACTTTATTTAAATTTGATATCGGAGATAAGATTTCCCACCTAGCGTAAGTGTGCAAATGTTCTATTATCCCCTCCCCCCCCCCCCTACCCCCTCCTTCTCTCTCTCTCTCTATCTTCGCGCTCATGTTAAGTTCTATTTCTTTGCAATTCATTTTGTTATTGGTTGTTTTGTTTGGTTTGGCTTTGTCGTTGTTGATGTTTGCAGTGTGGTGTGTATATATCTACACTTTTTCTTTCCTTATTTTCTTCTTCTTGTATTCATCAGACTTTTCAACATATTTTCTTTTATGATCGTAGGATGAAAACAAGTCACTGTATTTATTCCTTTTCCTTCGAAAAAATAATTGTTCTATTTCGATTTCGATTTCTCTCTCTCTTTCTCTAGTTACACAAGTTGCAAATATTCACAGACCGATTCACCCGAACAGAAGAGGGGTGTGTGGGAGGGCGGGGGCAGGTGGAGAGGCATAAATAAAGAGGCAGACTGTAGCAATGTGGACTTCAGGAAATAGTTTGTGACCTGCATTGACTTGAGAACAGACATCATAAAGCTGGAGCTTGGCATAAAAAAATTCACATCAACTATAGATAAATAATATCGCAAATATTCTTCATAATAATTGGGTTTATATTGTGTGAGTTTTTTGTGGGGGGTTTCTCTGTCACGTTACTTAATCTTTTGGGGTTGTTGTTGTTGTTTTTTTATATATATATATAAACCGAGTGTACGCAGTGTTGTAAAATAGTTGATGAATGAATATGTGGGTGTTTGTTTTTGTTCTTGGCTGCTTTAAAATTTCCTCTTTTTTTCCCTTTCCTTTTTTGAAACATTTATACTTTCTTTATTTCAAAAAGGTGCACTCGGTTTATATAAAAAAAAAAAACCCCGAAAGATCTGTAACTGCACTCATTCCACCTCTAATCCCATCTCATCAAAATCAATACCTCACTTTATTTCATTGCTCTCTTTTTTTTTATAATGTGTAACATGCGAGGAAACCTTCCAGTTCAATTTGTCGGTTCACTTCCCACCAGAGTGCGGCAATAGCTGGCATCATGTTATGAAAATGCAGAATAATCACATATCTAAAACGGCGGGGGCACAGCCAGGAAGATTCATATCCGGCAATTCTCAATGCCTGCTGGTATCATCTGGGAAAAATCCCACTGCACCCATAAGGAAAATCAAATTGCCACCACAGCAGTCATGCAGAAGAGTATGCCATGAAGCGACAGCAACAAAAAAAAAAAGAATAAATAAGATAAAATAAAGTAACATGAAACAGAATAAAACACAATAAAATGAATTAATAGAATAAAATGAAATCAAATCAAATCAAATCAAACAGAATAAAACAAAATAAAATAAGGTGAAATGAAATGAAATAAAATCCATTCTAATACAGAAACAAAAAGCAAAAAGGACTCGGAATCAGGACAGCAACTTTCTTGCAAAAGTTCTCAGAGAAAACTGTGTTGGTCACCAATAATGTTCCCAGCCGATGTTCGTGGGCAAAGTATACATCTAACTCTGTAGTGATGCCATGGAAGCAAGTTTAAAAAAAATATATATATATATATATAAAAATAAAAAAGGCAATACTGCTGCTGGTCATGAAGCAAATACGATATGTCCCCTGAGGCACCAGCTGTTTGGGGTGAGAAGAAGGGTTCAGGGGAGCCATTGGAGTTAATATTTGTTTAAACTTGTTTCTCGCATTATAACAATAACAGACCCGGAGCTGAGGGGATAGTAATGTGCTCGTATTCACTGACAAGGGATTACTAATGTGCTTGTCATTCATTTATCCCTGTGTGTGTGTGTGTGTGTGTGTGTGTGTGTGTGTGTGTTCTCTCTATCTCTTTGTCTCTCACTAATTCACTCACACACACACACACACACACACACACACACACACACACACAATCTCTTTCTCTATCTCTCTCTCACTCACTCACACACACACACTCTCTCTATCTTCTATCTCTCTGTGTCTGTCTTTCACTCACTCACTCACACAATCTCTCTCTCTCTCTCTCTCTCTCTCTCTCTGTCCCTATCTTTGTTTCTCTCTCTCTCTCTCTCCCTCTCTCTCCCCTCTCTCTTTCTCTCTCTGTCCCTATCTCTGTTTCTCACTCTCTCTCTCTCTCTCTCTCTCTCTCTCTCTCTTTCTCTCCTCCCCCGTCTCTTTCTCAGGTGAATTAAACCACACTATGACTTTCCTATTACAGATCAATGAGACATATTTGATTGCTGTACTACACCACTCTGAGGAAAGGTGATGGGTAAGACAAGAATGACACACACCTCTGCTTTTCTTTCCAAACTTCCTGAACAATTCAAATTTCAGCAGCAGCAACAGCAGCAGCCTCAACTTCAGGCCCACTGATTTCATCCACCTAAGACACTGGTGTTGCCTACTAAACTGTGTAAACGTAAGACTATCATGTGTGTGTGTGTGTGTGTGTGTGTGTGTGTGTATGTGTGTGTGTGTGAAAGAGAGAGAGAGAGAGTGTGTGTGTGTGCACGCGTGCATGTGTGTATTTGTGTGTGTGTGTGTGTGTGTGTGTGTGTGTGTGTGTGTGTGTGTGTACATGCATATATATATATGTGTGTACATACTGTTTTTACAAGTATGCACGCTGCATACACACATGTTTATCAACCTCTCTCTCTCTCTCTGCTTTGGCAGCTTTTAAACTTTTCTTAAACTGAAAACCACACTGGTGAAAATCCTCACCAATGAAAAACTTTGTGTTCACCATACATAATTAACATAGTTCTCTTTGGAAAAAAAAAATGGCTGAGAAAGGCAGGAAGACAGGCAGCAAGGTGACAGGCTTCAGTCAATCTAACAACAGCGCTGGAAGGAGAATCTGAATATTTCAGTAGCCATACAAAGGTTCGGTGCAAGGAGGCAGTGGTGCTATACAAAATATAAAAGCAGCACAACAAGCTTAAATGCAAAGTTCTACAAGCGCTCTGTGACAGGTTGGATTAAAGCAATCTTTTGGGGTTTTTTTCTTTTTTCCCCTTGCTGTGGAGGCTTTTTTCTTTCTAAATGAATACATTTCAAAATCAATTTGGCATATCACATCACTGTAATACAGAAACATCAAATGAATAATGATAAAATAAATAAACAAATAAATAAATGAGTAGATAGATAAATAGAGAAATACACACACACACACACACACACACACACACACACACACACACACACACACAAATGTATACATACACATACACACATATGTATATGCACATACACATACATACACATATACATACAAATACACATAACGCATTGAACACATTTTTAATTCCATTTATGAAGACAAAACATAACTTTTCACCATACCATATGGTATACAATTTTTGGTTCAGTAAAATATCAGGGAAACCAGGTAACCAAAACACATTTTCGTATCTAGTAAAGATTTTACAACAGTTTGAAAATGTTTTCGACAGCAATACAATATCCAGTCTTTTATTTTCCCATAAAGAATATTCAAAAGCCTGTCAAGGTTTTTCTTTTTTGGGAGGAAGGTGTGAGAGGGGGCAGATACCACTGTCCAAACAGAAAGCAAGTGAAAAGAATATATACTGTAATTATTGTGTTCCACATCATATCATTAATTTACTATAGAGCATCCAGTTTGTAATAAATATGCAATGTGTTCTACTTCAAACTTTGATTTCAAATACTGCTTGGAGTTAAAGGAAACTTGGCTGTTAACTGCTCCTTCTCTGGGAAGGAGTCATTCAAAAACAACATATGCTGGAGCTAAAAGCAACCATGATTGTGAGTGCCTTGAAAGACCACTTTTTTGTGTGTGTGCGTTTGTATCCTGAAGACACAAACATGCTCCAAGTCATAAAATGAAAATCTCTTTGTGATTTTTCAGGAACACCAAAGCAGAATGGATTAACAAAACTAAAGGAAATGAAAAGACAAGATGAAATAATGACAGCTAATGGCAAACATTAGTGATTTGTTTGCTCATTTGAAAAAGCATGTGCATTCATAAAATGGAAGTTTCTGCATGCCTTATTGTCAACACTGAACTGATGCCATGTGTACTGGCAGACTGTGCAGATGAAGAAAAAAAATAGTAAAGGCACACTAACTGCAGCCAGTTTATGACAAAGATACATGGGGTTTTGTCTGTTTCTTTGTTTGCTTTGCTTCTTAGGTGGGAGTTGAGGAGTGGGTGTTTGTTTTGTTTTGTTTTGTGTTTGGCGTTTACAACAGACAGATGAAAAACGGATAGGCACAATAACTGCAGCCAGTTTATGGGAAAGAATCATAGTTGTTGTTGTTCATATCATATCATATCAAAAGTCACAGCTTTTAATCTTTATCAGTCTTTTTCCTGATCAATTAGGACTTCTTTTTTTCTTTTTCTTTTCTTTTTTTTATACAAGAGTGCGCAATTACTAATGTTATGGACAGCTTCCTATGGAGAAACTAACTTGGAATCCATAATCCTTCCAGTGTTTATCTAATAAATTCTTAAAACTGTTAAGTGTTCCTGCAGTGACAATGGCACTGGGCAGATTATTCCAGTTGGTTTTGTTTTTGTTTTTTTGGCGGGAGTGTTTTTGTTGCTGTGTTCATTTTTTGTTTTGTTTAATTTGGGGGTGAGGGGGTATTTGTTTGCTTGCTTGCTTCTTTGCCTTATTGCAAATCTGTTGCTCTGTTGTTGTTTTTCACAGCTGCAGAAAGTGCCATTTGGGTACTATTAAACAAATAAAAGATTAAAACCTAAGCATAATGTTTTGTTATTTTTTTAACAAAAATAAATGGTACAGGCATACAAGCCAAAAACATGTACATATCACAAACAAGAATGAATCTGTTTCAAGATCAAATAACACTACGGCATGTCCATCAAAAATAAATGAACAAACAAACAAAAAATAAAATAAACCAAACAATGAAATGAGTGTTGGTGAATCAAAGAACATGAACATGAAAAAAGAAAACACCTAAAACAAACAAACAACATGACTGACCTGATGCTGCACAAAGGGGTTGGAAAACTCCAATCGTTTCTTCACGTCTTCCATCTTTGCTTTTCTTCTGCTGCACACTTCTCTCCCCTTTACTCTGTAAAGAAATTAACACTACAAGATTCTTCTCTTCTTCCAAGTATGAGCATCTTCTTTTCATCTTTTTTTTTTGTTCCTGTGTGTGTGTGTGTGTGTGTGTGTGTGTATGTGTGCGTGTGTGCTTTTGCGTGTGTGTGTTTCTGTGCGCGCATGTGTGCATGCATGCGTGTGTGTATAAGACTGTGCTTCACACACACACACACACATACATTCTCTCTCTCTCTCTCTCTGTGTGTCTCTGTCAGTCTGTCTGTCTGTCTGTCTCATTTCTTATTCCACTACACTGTCTTATTTTCCTTTCTCCTTTCTTCTTCCTTACCATATTTCCCTCTGACTTTGCCTTCTACAAGGAAATAATAACAAAGCACAATCAAAATAAAATCACAAATATAAATACACAGCATTTAAATCCAGAAAAAATTATTCTAAGTTAATAAAAGTGCTTTCTTATTTACACTTGTAGAGAAAAATCCAAGCCTGAAAACCTTTTCTGTTTATTTGAGACATATTCATATAATCAATGCGCCTGCCTCTCAAAACAGGGCTATGGTTCAATAAGCAAATGTCAAGTGCCAGTGAATCTGCCAATTTCTTTTTTATTTGAAACCACTTACTGATGAAACAGAGAATACATTTCTTATCATATTCTTCAGTCTCAGTCCAGCAAATCATGAACTGCCAAGAATGCACAGGGTCATATGAATATTATAATGGACAGTCCAAATCGTTGTCTCTTTAACATGTGTGCGTACACACACACACACACACACACACGCACGCACGCACACACATGACACACACACAAGACACTGACAGAGTTAGCTCAGATGAAAGTCGTGGGTTTTTGTGTTACATCTTTTTCCCCCATCCCATTTTTATCTGAAGATTCCCTACTCTACAAACTGCCTTAATATCCTGGTAAAGATGGTAGAACATGCATATAGGTTGCGCTTGAAAAACACCAAACACTGTCAGAATGATTTGCTTGTTCTCTCACTTACTAGGTAGACTTGTTACCACTAGGCCACCATTGAGCACGGTGTGCGTGCATGCCTGATTTATGTTACAGAGTGAATTATGCTAAGAGAGAGAATGATGTGTGTGTCTATGTGTGACTTGGACTGGACTGAGTATGTTTTTGTCCACATGTTTGTGTGTTGTGTATGTGTCTATGAATGAGTGTGCATGTTTCTCTGTGTGTGTGTGTGCGCGCGCGCGCGTGCATGTGCGTGTGTGTGTGTGTGCGTGTGTATGCAAGTGAAGGGTAATAATTATGTAGAACAGTTTGATATTTGGGCCTTGATTACAACATTTTTTTATGTGTGGGTCAAACCCAAAATACATTTCATTAGAAGAGATGACATCAATTTACTGTCTTCACAATTTCACATTATTGTTTAGTAAAGATCAATTTTTCACTTCATTCAAACTATGGATTATTTTCCTAGTGTATACCACCTTATAATTAAGATTAATATGACATATGTCTGTGTATCTGAAGTATAGCTCACCACATCATCATGTGAATATGGGCTGCACATTATCATTTAACCCCTGGAGCAGTGAGAACGGAAATTTCTGTCCCCTTCCCGCATGCAAAAAATTGCCCCAGGACAGAAACATTAGCCTGCATCACTGTAGGAATTTACCTATCACAAAATCATTTATCTCATGTGAAATTGTCATGAGTGAATAGTGAGTTCATTTCCTTTCAGAAAAGTATTAGATGTATATATCTATTAGCAGTTTACATGCTAGAATACTTACTTCAATTATTACCCTCTGTGGCCAAAACATCCCTTGACAAATAGTTGTCACTGAGCATAAAACAGGCTTTCCATTGAAAGAGATGATAAATATCAAATTTCTGTCATGGTGAAACTGTGGGGTATTTTTGACAGAGTGTGAAACCTTTACATTTGATACATCAAAATACAAAATCTGTGTATAAAGATAAAAAGTTTATCAGATCATATGAATTTACTAGCGTCACATTATTAACTAAGAAAAAATAAAAACAAAAATATATATATATATAATTCATTATTATTGTCAAACTATACGATTGGTTGGTTGGTTGTTGGTGGGTTGTTGGTTGTTGTTTTTCAGGGATTTGTTTCTTGCTGTTGTTTTTTTTTTGTTTTTTTTTTTTTGGGGGGGGGAGTCTGTGTGTTGTAGCTTGTGTGTGTGTGTGTGTGCGTGTTGTGTGTGTGTGTGTGTGTTTAGGGGGGATGTAGTAAATGTGTAAAAATTTACATTCATATACAATCAAAATGCAAAGTCCATGCATGGGGGGGATGTAGTAAATGTGTAAAACTTCACATTCATATACAATCAAAATACAAAGTCCATGCATCTTTTTTTTTTCTTTTTTTTTTAACTCCAAAGAACAGCTTTCATGATTTCTCAAACATTTGTGTTGCCTCCAGTCATTTTGCAAGACACCAATCTAAAATGTTTGACTACAAAAAACTCATCATAACACTTGATAAATTTTTTAGGAAGTTTTCACATGAAGAAAACTATCTGTTGAATCTTGATGACAGCTGTGTCATTTCATTCCCAACATCAAATATTCATTTTAAAGTCTTGTGGCAGGGTGCCACATTGGCTGCAGCAGTCCATGGGAGACAATCGCTTTTTAATCCCAGGTAAAGATCAACTGTTCAACAGTCATTCACTTTTCAAGCAAAATGTGGGATTAGTTCCCTTGTATCACAGAGAGAGGAGGGGGGTAGGGAGGCCGATTGACAACATACGAGTTTTGCCTTCAATAGTAGAGGGGACCGGAGGGTTGTGTGGGAGGGGGAGGCGCGTGAAGGTCTTAATTTTACTTACTGTCTGGTTTGTGACCGTCTGTCTCACCCGACATTGAGAACGATAAATACATGTGCTCAAACACAATTCCCAAACACAATTCCAAGCCATCACTGGTTTGGTTTTCATATGCTTTTCGGTCGGCTGTCTGATTTTACAGTTCTTGTACTGTTGCAACATTGCATAATTAACAGAACTGTCTTTTCTTTATTTTGAGAGAATTCTTGGTCGTTCTCAGTCCCAGTCTCTCTCCTAAATAACTGCTAAACGAGTCTTCTTGTCTGTCGATTTTATGACCATGATAGCGAATACAAGCATTCATAATCAATAAAATAAAATAAAAATACACAATATGTACTGCAATATTATCTAATTGCTTTATGTATTACCTTAAGACATGAGCAAACGTTGGAGTCGGATCACGCTACTGACTCGCAAGAGTGAAAGGAAAAGCACATTGCCACATGAAACAGACGACGGAAGTTTGTGCAAACCGAAGAAATGTGTGCTTTCCATAAAAGGAGATTTTCGCCTTGTTTCCAGACTTTCCGGCTATATTCGGAAAATGTTTACCAAATGTTCATTCATTGATGGAGATTTTTTTCTATGTACTCATGCGATGTTCTCTATTTATTCATTTGAAAGAGAAAAATATATAGTCCTACTGTTTCCAATACAACATTACTTCTCCATGCACGTGACGAACAACTCTGACAGGTCAACCAATCAAACATATTTTCTCATTGCATCAACCAATCAATGAGAATCCTGTTATTTGAAGATTTTGGCATGAAATTCGTGTTCGCCGGATTGCACGCTTGACTCCCAACTGCTTAGTGACCGATGAACCGTAATCAGAGGCAAATGCAAAAGAGGTGGTCTTTTCCAAACTGATACGATGGCGGAAACACGGTCTGCAGCGGTAAGTTGAATGCTTGGGTGTTGTTCGTTATCGCACGGAAGAACGTTAGATGTGTTCGCGAGCGTGCACAAACATGTAGAGAGCTATGTATCCATGGTAAGGGAAAAGCAGACGATTTTCTCTTTTTTCCAGAAATTAGGGCGACAGGTTTGATTGCAGTCGTTTTCATTTTGCTTCATGTTAGGCCATGATTTTTGTTGTGGTTTTTTTATGTTCCGCTCAAGTGAGAAATTGACACTTTGAAAGTGAAAGTCTGCAAGTCGGGGCTTGTCAACATTCTTCCAGAATCTCGTTTCCGCTTTGCTTTTTTGCTCGAGGTGCTGTTCGGACAAGACCAGAACATGTCGAGCAGGGTGCACCGCCTTTGTCAGTGACAGTTTTGTTAGGACTAGGTGGTAACAGTAACACCAAGATTTCACCAAGCACAAGAAGACCAAAGTGTCAAGTAAGTCGCTGGTGCTAGATAGTCAGAAACTAGTGACATACAAGATAACTGCTTTTCACTGAAGTCCTAACACTATTTTGCTATCCAATATATAAGTATGTATGTTGGTAAATATTACATTGTATACTAGAAGTTCCTTGTAAGCTCAGTGAACCATGAGTTCTACAGGTCCATATATATTGGTGTTTTTTTGTTTTTTTTAATATTTTGAACAGTGTTTTGTATATTTTGCCATCAATTTCACAATTTTCAGTAAACATGCGGGTGAATACTATGGTCACTCCATGAACTTAACAGACTTAAAATAGTGCTGTGCACTCAGTGACTGAAGTTTGTCAGTGTGTAACAGATTGACTAGAGTGATGCTCAGTCTCAGAATATCATGATTTTCATGGATATGGTTGCATTAATTTTATGGTATTTGTAATTTTTTGAGGGATATAGTTGGTAACAAATATTTAAGGGGGAGGGGGGTCAAACTCATTTTTAATAAAATAGACATATTTTGGATTTCTGGTTGGCAATATATACATTTATTGCATTAGTTGCATCTACTGACTAAAACACAAATATAAAATATTTTTAATAATAGTTTTGTCCTCTGTTGCTGACAGACAGCTGCAGATTATTCATCCAGTTAATATACAGTATCCAAAGTAAAACATTGAAAATTTTGGTGGCAAAACATAGTAACAAATTGTTTAACCCTTTGAGCCCTGAGTTCCTGAGCAATTTTAATTTTTCTGTCTGAGCTGAGGCAAATTTTGCAAATGCTATTGGTTGACTTATATTGAAATCGATCTTTTATCCAAAGCACATGCACAAAACACAGTGAAAAGGCGCGGCCATGTTGGTACTACGTTCGCTGACGTCAGAATATTACGGTTTTCTGATTGGCTCTTCAATATATCGACCAATAGCAAAACACAAGTGTTTACGCACCGCTGAACCGGTGGCTAGGCATTGTCATTTTTCTCTACCACCGGTAAAGTGGTGGTCAGGGCTCAAAGGGTTAAAGTTGCCTGATAATGTTTTTGTTGTTTTTTAACCATGAACAGATTGAGTGCAACAGTGCAATAGTTTCAAACTGAGCAAGCAGTCACATGCTCAAGTGAGTTTGTCTCATTTAAAGTGCAAGTGTTAAGTCAACTCATTTTCTTTTTCTTTTTTAGTGAAGTTTCAGAAGGCTTGTGCAGTTAACACAGCAGTACAGCACATTTTGCCATTTCTTATAGTTTATTTGCTGTTTAAATGTTTGGGAGAAGGTCATATTTCATTACTTTGTGAATCGGCAGCAATCTGAGTGAGGATAGTTGCAATTCATTTTAAAACTCGGTATGAAAGCAAAAAATGAGCTTCGGCCACATTGGAATCGATGAAATTGAAAGATGTATCAGCAGGGCTTCCAGAAAGACCAGATTCAGTTGGCCTTGTGGCTTGTCACCTGTGCCAATCCATGACAGTGTTATTGTCCTTAACTTTAAAACAAGAAGAAAAACAGTTGATATATGTGGGAAAGATAATGGATGTCTAAACATATGCCAAGCTTAGAATTTTTAACAATAAACTTCATTGTTCTGTTGCAGTCTTACCTCCAACCTCTCACCACTCTTATTTTCATTTATTTTATTTACATGTATCAAAATTCAGGAATAAATGCAGAGCCAGATGCTTTCATTTATTTATGAAAATTGAAGGCTGCAAAGCTAGTGAACAGAAAGGCCTTCATTTGATATTTTCAGGATATATAGATACAAATGAGTTGTATGAAAACCATGACATTTTGATAAATCTGACAACACTGTATACATCTCCAAACTTTAGAGTCAAATTTATTTAAACCATCTTGCATTAAGGGGGGGGGGGGGGGCCTTACCTATTGATCCAGACTGGCCAGTGCTCTTTAATAACAGCAGAAAATGTTTTGTTGAGAAGCTGCCAGTATCCTGTCATGGGCAGCATTAAAATGAAATAGCCTGCCTTTCACATGTCAAGTATGAATATTTATGTAGGACAGTGTTTTCACCAATTTGGAGACATTGAAGAGGGAAAGCAGTTACAGTGCAAATGAGTCTTTGAACACTTATTGTTAAAGATCTAAAGATGCAGGTGCTTGCACTTGTAGGATCACTCATATTGGAGGTTCAGTATCCAATACCAGCAGTTAGAATAGCAGCTGCCATTGTCAGCTTGTCGTGAAGGCAAGAACAGTGCTGTTTAATTTTACAATTCTTTTTAACTAAGGAACAAGAACATAAACTTCACTTCAGACTTTACAGAATTGCCTTGAAAACTTTATATATCCACATTTATACATGAATACAGATCATATGCATGGTTTATGTTAGGGTCATAGTAAATCTGAACTTTTAACAGGGCACATAGGGTATACAGAAATCAAACCTCTGTTCCCATTTCTTTGTCAGTTTTCCTTCAGATTAACAGAACATTGATTTTGTTTTCAGTTACGTAAAGCTAACAGCACCAAAGCCACAGAGTCCAAGATGTTGCAGCAACAAGATAACATGGATGCCACGGTGCCAGCAAAAGCCGCTCTGGCGGCTGGTACCCACACAGCAGGAAGTTCTCGCTTCGCCCTGGGTGACATTGGTAACATTGGTGCCAAGGTATCCAGCTTGACTCTTGACCCAAGCAAGAAAACTGGGGCAGTAAAGAAGGAAATCCTGTCTCAGCAGCCCATCATCACACGTCAGAAGTCGGTTCGGCGTGCAGCTGCTTCCAGCATGGCACCTCCTGCTGTTCCAGCCAGCAGTGCTGCAACCAAGTTGAGCACAGTTAGTACCAGCATAAAAGCCTCGGCATTGAAGACAGAAATCTACTGTGACTTGAAACAGGTATGAGACGTAACTTTGTGGCTCTATCTTCATTCAGTGATTGAGATCATTGTACATTGTCTTCATATTGTAGAATTTATCTTCATGAATGAATACCATTGGCCCTTGTTTTTCTTGATTCATTTTTCTTTTCTTTTTTTAACACATTCTGATATGGGGAAAATGTTAGATGACTGGTTCCCTAGCTGAGAGATATGAAGATCCCATAATGTGCCATTCAGGTTGATAATTTCAAAACGTTTGTGTTTTTTTGCACTGAAAATGTGGATCATGAAAAATGTGAAGTTGTTGCTGTTCCTGTGCAGGAGCCGGCAGTGATAGTGGAGCCTGTTCCATCAGGTACTGCTATGCCCATTGCCCCTATGGACATTTCTGAGGACCGAGCAGATGCTTTTTCCTGTGGAGCAGTGCCTGTAGAGGACATTGATGCAAACGATCATGAGAACCCCCAGCTAGTCAGCGAATATGTCAACGACATTTATGATTACATGCGACAGATGGAAGTGAGTGATCTTTATTTTTTAACCAATGTGACAAACTAAACTTGTTTAATCAATGTCATAGGTTAAGGTTGTTCCACATCAGTGTTATGAGCAAGTAAAACAGTGACAAGGGAAGGAAATTAATAACCAGCTGACCCTTCACACACATAGTCTACATCTGGTATTGAACTAGTCTGACTGATTTTCAGTTCTTCAAAATAGCCTGTATGTGTGTGAATATTGTTTCAGCGACGCTTGTCTGTGCGACCTGCATACCTGGAAATGGAAGGGGGAGACGTCACTGGCAAGATGAGAGCCATCCTTGTGGACTGGCTGTGCCAAGTCCACCACCGCTTTCATCTGTTGCAAGAGACCCTTTATCTCACTGTGGCCATTCTGGACAGATACTTGCAGGTATGAAATTCTAACACTTAAGTACAAGACCCTATTACCCCAACGAAATAACCCTAATTGAGTAGGATCCCTTAAGCTGTTCTGAACAGACGTCGGCAGTATTTTGTAAAGTAAATAGATTTCCTGGGGAATCTAGAGAGCACATAGTGCAGTGTATTTTTCTTTTGACTTTACAGCTGACACATTGTCTTTAATTGTGACAGTCTTTAATTGTGTAATGACATTCTGACATAACCATTTTAAACCTTAGCCTTAACTCAACTCTGGTAACTAAAAATACAGTGCAGTTGGTGGAATCTCCTGCAGGCTGTAGCCTCCAGCCATTCAGTCATTCCATGTTTATGAAAATTATGTCTGACGTTCACACTATCAAAAAGTTAAGATTGCGTGTTGATGCCACTTGACATAAACCTCCTTATGGTAGTATGTACAATGTTTTCTTGCTCTACAAGTACGCTAGCCCCTTCTCAACCGTCTTTCAGATGCCTGCTGTGTTGTGAACTATTGGAACAATGAAAAACAAAATAGTAAAATGAAATGGTCAGGGACAGCCAGTTTACAAAGTGAAGCTGCCACTGTGCAAGCGTCGAGAGAAAAATTCAGTTCCAGTGATTTGAAATTAAATTTGTTCTGGGATTTAAACATTATCCAACTGATTAGCTTCATCGTGTGTTTTCGTTTCCTTGATTAAATAATCTGAAGGTCTTTGTTAAGTTTACAACTTATAGAAGTTGTAGAATTTCAAAACATCTTAGTTTCATAGATGTGGAACAAAATCTAGGCTGTTCTATTAAGCTTAGAAAATGAATGGACCATAAATTTGATGTACGAAATACCTAGTTTTACAAAAACGTAAACTGTAAAGGCATTTCTTTGAGGTGGAATTGCTTTGCCAAAAAGGCAAATTATATACTCATAATTTATATATCATCCTGTTATTCCTATATAGAACTGCTTCTTCAGGATCCTCACATTTGATTTAGTGAATTTTTCAGTTGGTGTTTACAGACCCTTGGTTTTGATTTCAAGTTCACTATGGTTTTATAACAGTATTTATCATTTCCGCAAATATATGCAGGTTGTTTGAAGTATTAGAGTAAATAAGCTTGTCAAGTGATATCTGTAGGAAACCTGTTAAGCAAATACTGTTATTTCAGATAAAGCAAATTTACATTCTTAGCCTTGTAGGTTACTGGTTTGGGTTATTGCATTTTGTCAGTATGAGAGAATAACCTGTTAATGTTTGCCTATTTTTTTCCCCACAGCAAAAACCAGTGTTGAGGAACAAGCTACAGCTGGTTGGTGTTACTTCTATGCTTGTTGCCTCCAAGTACGAGGAGATGTTTGCACCAGAAGTGGCTGATTTTGTGTACATTACAGACAACGCCTACACGAAAGCTGAAATCAGAGAAATGGAAAGAGATATTCTGAGGACTTTGAACTTTTCGTTTGGGAGGCCTTTGTGTTTGCATTTTTTAAGGAGGAATTCTAAAGCTGGACAGGTTGGTGTGAGCTTGCTCTCTCCCTCCCCCTCCCCCTCCCCCTCCCTCCTTCACCCCCATTTTTAAGATTCCCTTTTCACAATTATTTTAATGTTTCTATTCAATATCTTCCTTTAAAGAAAATCTGTTGGAAAGCAAATGTGATTGAACAGTAGAACTGAAAAAAGAATTTGAAAACATCTATTTTTCATAGTCCTTCCATGTTTCTTGTTTCAGATAAATACCAGTGCATTTGAATTTAACTTCCCCCCAGTTCCAGGGCAAAGAGTTGTGAATTTTGAGCTTGTGTAATAGTGGCGGTGTTTTACACACCGAGTGGCCTGTGTAATTTCAGGGATTTTCTCTTCACCATTCATAAACTAGTGACACTGGTTGTGATAAACTGTAGCAACCCAACTTAGTATAAGCCATCAATCTGGCCCAACCGTTAGTCTGTGAATTAAATAGTTTGGGTAATAGTTTACATAACTTAGTGGATACAGTTCTAGCTATCTGGTTACTATTGTGGATAGTGTTAGTAATATATGGGTTATTAAATCTGTTTGCTCTTGCTGGGCAGACCTCAGATTACTTGGGAACTAGAACCTTTGATAAACAGGCTTGATGTTTTGTGTATTATAATCGCTTTTGTGTCAGGTGGATGCCACTAAGCACACACTGGCCAAGTATCTGATGGAGCTGACAGTGACTGAGTATGACATGGTTCATCTCCTGCCTTCTCTCATTGCGGCTGCTGCACTCTACCTCTCCATCAAACTACTGGACAACTCTCCATGGGTCAGTGACTCTCGCAATATGTTAGTATGTCTGTCCAGAACAGAAGAGGCAGCTGCTATACATATTGTCCAGGCTAGACTTTGATTATAGTGGAATATCTTTCCCAAGTTAATGCCTACTCTTGTCCAAGAAGACTTAAGAGAAATGGGGCAAAAGGGACAAATTATACATTTTGGTGTGTATAAAAAGGATCTGTTGCACAAACTACTGATTGTACCATTCTTAGCTAAGTAGTAATAGTCCAGTATGAAAAGAATAGTATTTCAATGTGATAAACTTTTTTTTTTCTTCCCCCCACCCCTGTTCATATTTGGCATGAAACTAATCTTAAAAGCTGTTTAAAAAAATAATAAATAAATCTCCTGAATTTTATCAAGAAATAATAGAATTACATATTAGACTATATGTGAGAAAGATGAGCCCTTGCTGTGCCTGGAGTCTAAAGAATTTGAAAGACCTCAGGTCTGAAGATGCTGAAACTAGTGAAAGCAGTCACCCAGTACTGCAGCCCTTCACAAAAAACTGAACCCCTTATTTTAAAATGACAGTTGAATGATGTATCAGATATATATGTTAATGTTGGTGTGTTGACAGACACCTACCCTGGAGTTCTACAGTACATACACAGAGGACCAGGTTCTTCCCATTGCAGCCAAGATGGCAAGTCTGGTTGTGAAAGCTGAGACCAGTAAACAAACGGTATGTCCTTTATCACCTAATATTCAGTCATGGTTCTTACTCTTCGAAATTCAAGAAATGACTACATCTTTCTTTTCTTTTCATTTTTTTTATCCCAAACTCTGAGAGATATAAAAGGGACATGATCTGAAATAGCATGCTTTAAAAACATGGCAAATGGGTAAATAATTACATAACCATGCATTAAACTGAACTTGTAACCATTAAGCCAGACCACTTCCTGTCCCCTTTAACTCAGTACTGCCAATTATCTCCCCTGACTTTCCCCACCAACGACCCATTTATATGGGTAAGAAATAAAATCGCCATAAAACAAATGTCAGAATTTAACTGAAAACCTCCAAACAGATCAGTAACATGAGTTGGGGATAAAATTAAACTTCTTCCGTCCTTATGCTATCATCCAGTGTGATCATAAAAGTATCCATAGTTTTTGTTTGAAATTTGCACACTGGTGGCTTGTAAACAAATCTGGGAAAGCCCTGATAGGGCCCCTCGTCTAATACTGTTGTCTGCCTTGTGACTGAGAAAAAGCGGGGTCAGACATGCACTGTTCATGTGAACCAGTCACCTAGAATTAGTAGAAAATAGCTCACCTGCTTGCGAGCACAGCAACACTGCATTTATTGGTCACAGTAAGAAAGGTCAGTTAAAATATTCTTTAGCTTATAACATTATGCAAATTAGGTGCCACTCCAAAAATTCAACTTTCTAAAGCCCCAATTTGGCTCTGTCATCTTAAACAGTAGGGCCTCGATCATGGGCTATTGTCTGGAGGGAGTGAAGGAAAAGATTGGCACCATTTCATATCAGTGTTAGAACAAGAGCCTTCATGGCTAATGTGTGTGATTGCTGTTGATTTAAAACAAATGAAACTGAACACACATGGGGATGGTATATCAGTATTTACGTATACAGGCCTGTTGATTGAAATGTTTTTGCTCACAATCTGCAACAAGTGCAGCCGAAGTCAGTTGGCATTTCATTATTTTATGATCATAATACAGTTATCAGTGGATCAGGCGTATTTTCCTGCAATGATACAGTTCAAGCTCAAACTGTCAAACTAGCTCCAAAAAGATAGTCAATTTTACAAGGGGGGGGGGGGTTCTCAACAATGGCTGAATTTATGCAATTAAACAATGTGTAAACTGTACATGTCTATTCAATTTGACATTTATCACAGCTGTCAATGTGTTTTATCTAAAATACTTGATCCAGAGATATCTTGAAGTTAGATTTTACCATAGCAAGTCTGTATGAACTGTAAAATACTACACAAATTCAAAAAAGTGTGCAGTTACTTTTTGAGCAAATTTGCTCTGCTATAATTTAGCAAGATATATATATATATATATATATATATATGCTTTGCAAACTTATTTATTGACCTTGTTTGTTGCAGGCAATTCGCAACAAATACAGCACCTCCAAACTGATGAAGATAAGTCAGATACCAGAACTGAAGTCTACCTTCATCACCCAACTAGCAGCACAGTCTTCATAAAGGGAACACCTGCCTGCATCTTGCGTTCTCCCTTGGTGTTTGACAAACATTGATCTTGGAAGTTGCCTTCATTTTCTCTTCACATGGAAATTTCTTTCGTAAGAATTCAGCTATAAAGAACTGTCACAGGTCTTCAGGAAAACTAAAACGATGGTAAATATGCAGCAGTATAGATATTGCCAGTGGGCTTTGCCCACCCCCAGCTAGTGGATTGTCAGCTAATTCCAACTTTTATGAAACATTTTTTAATATCTTGTGTATATCTTGCCTTGCCAAATGCTTCATTTCTAGCCAGCAGTGTATAGAACCAAGTCCATCTATTCCAGGACAGCTACCACTGGCTCTGGAAGTGGTGTTCCTTGTTTTATGACAGCATTCCAGAAATACGACCTGCATTATCTCAAGTGACTTATAGTGTGAATGGTGAAGTTCAACTTTTTCGATCAGTGGATCCCACCAGTGCTACTCAATCTGGACCAGAGTGGAACTGTTGCTGATTTCGTCTCGTCCAACTGGTCGTGGAACTGTGATAATGCGCCAGCACAATTTAGTAATATAGCTTTGTATAGTGGTTTGCAAAGGTTGTGAATGAGTTCAGATCTACTGGGTGAGTGTGAAAGGGATGAGCAACAGCGTTTCATTCTGCTTGAGTGCAAGATGTAAGGTGTTACTGTACTTGTGGCGTTTAGGATTTCACCGGTCTCCTTAAGATTTTGAGAACCTCACTTGTGTATGTGGGGCCTGAAAGGTGTGTCCGAATTGTCATAGATAATCATGGGTGATCTTTAGATGTATGAGTGGTACTGTTTTAGAAAATGTTTTAATCATGGCGCCTTTTTTTTTTCTTTTTTTTCTTTTTCTTTTTTTCTTTTTTCTTTTTTTCTTTTTTCTTTTATTTTTTATTTTTACATATATATATCGGCTAATGTCTTCAGTTTTGTTTATGATCTGAAGAATGCATGTTAATTTACGTAGGGAATAAATCCCCGATAATTTGTTTCTGATTCTGATGTGTATATTGCAGGCAGATCATTACGGACATTGAATGCCATTTGGAAATGTCTTGTCACATTTTTAATTCAGCTTATATTTCAAGATGCTTAACTGTTCATATTGTGGTATAGTATTCTTGAATAAGCGCTGAATTATACATTCCCCTTTTCTCCTTTTTTTTTAGGGAAAAATGTGCCTTCAAAGTGAAGTTTCTAATTGTGTGTGTGGCGTAAATGTTAATGAAAAGTACTGAGTAAAGAAATATATAATGTATTGTATGGATGATGTGCTGTGTGTTGATATAATGTGGTTTGGTTTAATTAGGTTTAATATATTTTTTTTATTATCTAGAATGTATTGTATGTTGGATGGTGTGATGGTAGGTATGATTTTGGTAGGTTTGGATGATTCTCTGTCCACAAGACAAGAGCTTCTCAGGGTCTAAAGGGGACGGGGACTGTGTTGGATGAGGTGGAAGTACCTAGTTGGGAAAGTCACCATAGCATCAGTGCATGGGGTGTTTTGGATTCAGATCTGCCTGCGTAAATCTGCATACATGTGTGATTTTTCTCACCTGGACATTTTATGCTTTTAACATTGATTTGTCAATAAAGCATGTAAATTAACTACAGGCTTTGTTTTTGAGGCTCTTTTGCTGTGTCTGACTCTTGGTATAGGTGGTGGTGGTGTTTTTTCGGGGGGGGGGGGGGGGGGTGCTGCTTACCAGTCATTTACTATGAAAATGCGTTTAAAAAGTTTACAAGTTCTCCATTGCATGAAAGTTACCGTGAAACAGAACTGGAAAAAATTACAAAGGTGTTTTCTTTTTTTTATGAGTTTTATTGAGCTCTACTACTTAGACTATGAAATAATTGAATAGCTCTTCATTAGTGCAGTCAGGATGTTTGTTGTTTTTTTTTGGGGGGGGGGGGTCATATTTAACTTAAACACTCTTGTTTCTTTCATGGTGTCAAAAGTTGGACTGTATTGATTATATGTATACTCACTCAAAAGTAACAATTGCATAAGTTGAGCCATGTTAATTAAAAATGTCATTTATCTAAACTCAATCTGGTTTAAAACTACACAAAAGTGTGGCTTTGAAGTGCACAAAATTGGATGGTGCTCCATAACTTTTTTTTTTTTTTTTAAATGAAACTTAAAAAGCTGATTATCAGAACAGAAAATTTAGGAGTGGGAAATATTTTCACTGTGATCCATGCCATAGATTGTCTTAAGCTGTGTTCACATTAAGCCCGGCCAGTTGCTAATTGGCTGAATTGTGCTGTCATTCTGTGCTTTCCCACCATCAGTGCCAGCACAGCAATAAGTGCTCACACTGGCCAACAGCCAGCTTACTGATTTCTCGTGTACGTAGAAAAGATGGATGACATATCAAAGGGACAGACTTTGAAATAACTTGAAGCATGAATCCCAATGTGTGTGTTCCATCAAGAGTGCCTTATTGTTGCAATTGGCTGAGCTTGCTGTAAACATAGCCTTAGTTTTCAGGCTGAAAACCCATGGCAACAAAAGAACTTTTATGGCAAAATTCCAAACATTTTAAAAAATAGTAAAAAAAAAACAACAAAAAAACACCAACAGGAAGAGATAATTTGGAAAACACATTTTTGGCACATGGTAAGATACATATCCAAAAAGTTGCTTTGGTTGCTTTACAAAATGCCTTATATTCTACATCGCCCATAACATGTAACATAAAAACTCCAAAGCGCACCTTGCAAATTATATAGATGCATATAATCTAGCATTTTTTTTAAACGCACATGTATGCACACATGAACTGTGCTCTCACAATGGGGGTATCAAGCAACAAAACCTGGCAAATAGAAACCTACTTCTGAGCTGTGAACCAAGTAACCAAGAGTTCAAAAAGAGGAAAAGCAAACCAGTTTGGTGCCTGCCGGAAACTGCACGTTTTTAAGATGACACAGTCTAATGGTTGAGGCAGAGCTTCAAACATTCCCCACTGATTACCTTGTGAAAAACTAAGCCCAAATATACCGTCTTGAAATATATTACTCTTCAGAAATTAAATCAACAAAAAATTTCAGCAGAATTAATACAATGTCAGATTTCGTGTACAACACAAATATAACTTTTTTCTTTGGTTATATGCTGTTAACTATTATTTTCCATCCTACACCTACTTCATGGGTTATTTTTTACCAATAATTCTGATGTGTGCAGATCTAGTTCTGTGCAATCCCATTTCTGACTGGGTAAAAACATCCAGTTTTGTTTTGTGGGTTTTTTTCAAAAAACACTTTTGTCTTCAAATTCAACCATTTCATGATGACTCCTAGTCTCCTTTTTTCCCAAACACTTTTGTCTTCATTTTCAATTATTTCATCATGATGACTCGTGGCCTTGAGTAGATTTCCAAAAACGTATCGAGTTTATTTGGGTTTGACATAAAATGATTACCAAAATGCCCTTTGCTTATCTCTGTTAATTTTCTATGAGCTATTTTCAGTTATTTTCATACACAGACTTACAAGCTTTCACATACAATGATAGGCAACATTCCACATTTCCAGTGATGGTTTTATAAAATACAATGCAAAGCATATGTGCATGCAAATGTCATGAGTTACAGGTGCTTTATTACTGTGAGCAGTTACAGGCCCTCTGCCAAACTATTGGACCAAAACAACCCATACCCTTAAAAAATATACATGTGGCTGTTAATGTTATAACAATTTTACTGCATCACATGGGTTAGAACACTGAGTAATGGCTCTGGGTTGTCTGTGTGTGCACGCCTATGATTATGTTTATATTGGCACATTTTGTTAGCTGCCATAAACGGTATATTTTGGAATGAAACTTGTTATAATGGAAGTTGAGAATAAGTCCTTTGCAAATGAAAATCATCCTCATCACTTGACAAATGAGATATGGCTTCCCAGGAAAAGTACAAACCAGGTGGTACATCAGTCTTTACCAAACTTGGTATAATGGTTAGGGAGGGAGGATGGTCTCTTGAAATCAGAGGTTAACTCACTCCCTACTAATTACCTGATATCAAGTGATGACAGGCGAGAGCGTTCCCAACTGATTACCGCTATACACGTCCTGACTTCCAAAAATTTCCACACATCACACAGCTGATAATGGACAATGCTGAATGGGTCTCCTGTCTTGCCTTATTAGCATAGCAAAACATCAGACCACTGGTATTGGCCAGTCTTTGCTTGTCACTGAGGTTTCAAGCTATTTTTATTCCAACCTGGACTGAGTGACTGCACGTGTGACAATGGCAGCTCAGGCTCAAACACGTTATTCTCGAAAGAGACCAGAAATTCGTGCTTTCAGCTTACAAGATCAAAGGGATGGCTTTAACTTGGAAGGGGATGGAGAAAGGAGAGTTATTAATTTTAGTCCATCAGAAGGAGGACAATGTGAATTGGACAGTGAAACTGATGTGAGTGGCAGGGGAAGGGGGAGGGGCAGTAGATGTGGCAAGTGACAGGCAGTTGGAATGGAGAGGGTGATTGGTGGTGAATATGCTAATGAACCACTGGCTGTTGAAACAGAGGAAGGGTTTGTTTGATTGATGTTTCTTTTCCAACACTTCAACCATCCATGGGGTGAGACACACACAGACTTCTTCTTCTTCTGCGTTCGTGGGCAGCAACTCCCACGTTCACTCGTATGCACACGAGTGGGCTTTTGCGTGTATGACCGTTTTTACCCCGCCACGTAGGCAGCCACACTCCGTCTTCGGGGGTGTGCACGCTGGGCATGCTCCCGTTTCCACAACCCACCGAACGTCGACATGGACCACAGGATCCCCAACGTGCGCACTCGATCCCCCGCCCGCACACACACACGAAAGGGGCTCAGGCACCAGCAGGTCTGCACATACGTTGACCCGGGCGATCGTAAAAATCTCCACCCCTCACCCACCAGGCGCCGTCACCGCGACCCGAACCCGGGACCCCCAGACCGACAGCCCAACGCCCCAACCACTCGGCCATCGCGCCCGTCAGACACAGACAAAAGTTAAGTTGAAATTTGTTCACTTACAGTTTGGAGAGGCTCCCATTCATTTATCATTTACACTCTAATGGGATTCTAAGAGTGAGATGTGTGGAAAACCATGCTTTTTTCATGTATAGTGCAGACTTCACCTATACATGAGCACATATCGCACGTGAGTCTTAAAAGCCTTGCCTCTCTTCATTAAATTCTGACTTGATTTGCCTCACAGACGGACATACAGCAGAACTGCGCACACAAACATACAACAGGTATGCACCCATATTGTTTACACACACACACACTCAGCTGCACACCCAAATGTATGCATAAACACAAGTATACAGAGCGATATCATTAGTAATGAGGGCAAGATTTTTCAAGTGTTGCCACGCCCTACAATTTTTTTTTTCTTTTCAGTTAACATTGTAATAAGAATAATGAGAGCCTGCACTAAGTTTTTAGTGGTGGTGGATTTTTTTTTTTTTTTTTTTTTTTGGGGGGGGGGGGGAGCTGAAGTCTTTGTTATGAATCTCATGTTAATTTAAAAACAAACAAAAAATCAGTGGGTCACTAATCATTTGATCCACAATGTATGGTTGATTAACTGATTGAATGTATATAAATCAGAAACAATTCAATGAAATTTGCCTTTCCTTTTCAAAGACTGCACTGGCCAGTGGCACATGGTACAACCCTAAAATGAATCACGAATAGATTGTGATTCCTCTCTCTCTCTCTCTCTCTCTCTCTCTCTGTGTGTGTGTGTGTGTGTGTGTGTGGAAGTTGGCAGAATGGTTAAGACCTTCATCTGCCAATACAACGCCCGTGAGGGTATAGGTTCAGTTCCCACCCTCGCCCTTTCTCACATTTTGGAAAAACCAATCAGTGCCTTGTCATTCGGATCAGACGATAAACTGAGATCCCAAGTGCAGCATACACATGTCACACTGTAAAAGACCCCCACAGCAAAATTCTGTAGAAGAAATCCACTCTGACAGGTACACAAATATATGCATGCACTCAAGGACTAAGCGAGTTGGGTTATGCTGCTGGTCAGACATC
Source organism: Babylonia areolata (assembly GCF_041734735.1). Classification (NCBI taxonomy): domain Eukaryota; kingdom Metazoa; phylum Mollusca; class Gastropoda; order Neogastropoda; family Buccinidae; genus Babylonia; species Babylonia areolata. The sequence goes on along the minus strand of NC_134897.1, from coordinate 31,670,359 downwards.
TGCCTTGCAGATTTGTAGCATATATGGATTCGTCCGAATGCAGTGTCGTTTCCTTGAGAAACTGAAACTGAAAATCTCTCTGAATTCTAAAAAAGAATGTTTCTGATATTCGTAAGATTGTTGCCTAGTAAATATGTATATCCAAGGTCTGTATTTCATTTTGTAAATTGTTCTCTGCAAGCAAAGGCCGTGGATTCTCTTTAGAAAGTAAATTCATTCAGGTTTGCAATGTTGCATAGAACACTTTCACAGATGCAGAAGAAGGAACGTTACCTTATTTTACCTTATTTGATGCAAACATTATGGTAATCCTAGTTGTATTCTTGATTCTATTGTTTTCTGAAACCCTCCATGCCCAAATATGTGTCAATGGTTTTATACATCTTGAATTACGTAAGCCACGTGTGTGTGTGTGGACACACGTAAAACACTGAGTGTTTCGCCAGTGATTTTTAGATACAGAGTGGCTGATGATTGTCATTTTAATGCCCCTTGCGCATACCAATTTCTTCTATTTGAAGCCATACAGAACTCGAAGTCATACAGCGGGGTATAATGGTTAAAGGCGGCTGAATTATGTGGTTTTAAGGACGAAGGTCCAAGTCGGTCACGATAGATGAAGTCACGTTACGTATCGCACGTGCTAGCGCACCCCTCTTGAGACAACAAGCAAATGTACGTGTGGACCTGTCGAGGACTTAACCTCAAAACTAAGCTACAGGTCAGTCTACAGAACAGTCCTTCTGCCCGCGCTGTTGCATGTATGCCTCAACGAAATGGACTGTATACTATAGGCACCGGGAAAACAACTCAGTTCTTTCCACCGGCTGATCTGTATACATCAACGACTTGGACAATGTATACTATCGACACGCAAAACAACTCAGCTCTTTCCATCTGCGAAGCCTGAGAAAAATTCACAGATGTCAGCCGCCAGGATCACGTCTGTGACGTCCCTGACACAGATCCTTCAGTTCACAAATCTGAGATGCGAAAGCATCCACGCCCTACTGATGAGGTCCCAGCTCCAGCGCCGGGACTGGACATGTTCAGTTGTCCGCGTGTCTGTCATTAGTGACTGTTTTACGCCGCAGAGCTATGTACATGAAAGCTTTCCCACTGGGGCCAGAAGAAGCTCCACTGATAAAGACCTGTTGAAACCTCCCTCAAACGCTGTGGCATTGATCCAAACACATTTGATCGAAGCTCAAGCATCATCTAGAAACTCGCTCAGGATGGCACAACCGAGTCCGATCCAGCGTAGCCGCCGATGAGGAGCAAAGGACTGGAAACTGAACGCCATTCTCAAATGTCAGCAACGCAAAGAGATAGCACTGGAACCACGTACAGCACCACGGCTACACCCCTGTCCGCATTAGCAGGGCCACAGACACTTCAGAGCCCAGACTGGACCAGACTTACCAGTCGGTCTGCGGACCCACCTAGTGTGAAGCGGCTCACATTCACCTTCACTTGCGAAAGAGAAATAATTAACATAAAGGAGAAAGTGACAGAATGGTTAATACGCTATTATCTGCCAATACAGTGTCTGTGAGGATCTGGGTCCAAATTCCGGTGGTCTCGCCCATTCTCTCAAGTTTGACTCAACTGAAAAAACAAACTGAGCGTCAATTCATTCGGATGAGACGATAAACCGAGGTCCCGTGTGCAGCACGCACGAGGCGCACTGGAAAAGAACGCATGGCAACAATAAACCTAGTGTTTTATGGCTAAATTCTTAAGAAATCTACAGTAACTCTGAAATGAACACAAACGAAATGCCTGCACTCGAGACCTGACAAGCGTTTTGGACTACGCTGCTGTCGGGCATCTGCCCTGCAGATGTAGTGTGGCATACATGATGGATTTGTCGGCCGAACGCAATGACACCTCCTTGAGAAACTCTGAACTGAAATTCATAATATTATGCTCATAATATTATGGTGGTCTGCTGGACACGGATGTCAATGCTGACGCAGCCTCGGTACAGTGACAGAGTCCTCACTCAGTTGATTCCACCCCATGATGGCTTAAGCTGCGGCAAGAGTGCTCCGTTCTGCTGCCAGGAATGCAAAAGCCTCAAGAATTGTTCATGGCCTGTCTTTCAGCTATGCCATTTGGTATGCATCAGTTCAGACCTGACTGGCCAGCGCATTGGGTCGATGCGTTGATGAATCATCTGTCTTCACCCCACCCCACTTTTTTCAAGTACTAGATGTTGAGTATCATCACTGATATGAATCGGTCCGGCGCAATCTTTGACGCCGCCACTTTAAAACTGAAACTGATTTGATTGAAATCCATGCCTTGACTGAATCTTGTGAGTTTGATCTCATCGGCTAACGTCGGCTGACGTTTGGAGGGGATCCGAGTGGAATATGTTTGTGGGACTCAGGTCACTGTCAGTTCTTTGAGCATCAGTATTGCACATGCCGGCAACGTGGGACTGGCTTCTGGTCTTGTCGTCCTTTGTTGCACTGAAGTGCCGGGGCTGCTGCTTGGTTTTCTTTCTTTTTTTTCTTCAGGATTTATTCAGGATTATGTTTATTGTACTGCCCGGTCACTGATGATGTGGTCGGGTTCCACTGAGGTGCAGCATCACAATACTCTTCCATGTCGTTTAGTTACACCGGCAACTCATGGCCGCTGAACTGGTAGCATAAGCAGCACCGACTCGGACCTAAACTACACACCTTAATATGGACGGAGGGAGTTACCACTCTTTTTGTTTTTTTGTGTGTAACTAATCATATACTTTCCAGTCCTCGCCTCATCATTCGATCTTTCATGTCCAGTTAGTCAAACTACCATCGGGGCAACCAGTGTTTGTTCTGTATTGTCCGGCCGTATATTCTGTTTAGCATATTCAAGAAAGCTATATGCCAGTCCGGTCTCAGAATAAAATGCTAATTAATTTTGTGTTTGCACATCAAGTTGAATCTCCTGTCATTACTGCTGCCGTGCACATGTCAACATTAAAGCCTGATATAAGGACAAGCCCCGGGCCACTGAGAGCTTCTTCCACAGTGTTGAGGCAGAATCTGGTTTTTTCCAGTGTACCTTTTTATTTAACTGTGTGCTAGCTGGATTGGTAGCCGATAAGCAGCATTGCCGACCCACAGTTGTGTACCTTAATTGTGTATGGAGAGAGTATTGTTTATGTGTCTGTCAGTGGCCAGCCTCATTCGTTTGTCAGTGCCCGAGGGTAAAAATTTGTTTTTCTGCTCATGTTTGACTTGTATAGATCACTGAAGGTCGTCAGTTGTATGAATAGAAAAAAGTGCTCCTGATGGACTGAGAGGATATATAGCACTTTTGTGCCCCCGGGCCCGCCGGCCGTGCCCCGGCACCGGGCTTCTTCTTTATAGGCGTCTGCCTGATTCAGTGGGTCCACCCGGAGTGTTGGGTGATCCTGAAAGCCGGCTGCGTGTTTATTTCATGGTTGAACAATTCACCGGCTGAGTAGTAGTAGTCATGCAATTGGTGAGATAGCTGCCACGGCTTTTATCACAGATTGCCGACATAAGTTTTACACTTTACATTTGGGCCAACAGCAAAGTGAGAGCTGTATTATCAATGGTTTCTCCAGTCAATTGGAAATCATTTACAGCCGCTTAGTCAGCTTTTGTGAAGGACTATGACTCTCAAACTAGGAGGCAAAATTGCACTGGTTCTTAGTGCTGCAGCCTTGTGGGCTAGTTGGCCTTCAGTTGGGAACCATCCCAACGCCGACTGTCCTAAAACCCTCTGATCTTGGCCGAGAGAGTGGGGATGTAACTTGACCTGGGCAAGACACTCTCCACTATTATCAAATTCTAGCCAAAATAGTCGGAACAGCAGTTGTCTCCTCTGCTGTTCTGATGGTCATAGTCGGACACGACTGATAATTATAATAGTCATGCAGCGAACAGCCGTGTTTTTACTTCCCCGAGTCTGGCAGGTTGTTATGTCACTGACAGAGAAAGAATAAGGTGCCCAGAACAGTGCCTTATTGATATTCCTGTTTCGACTGCGTCCTCTTCGGATGCCTCGCTTTCTAGTACTAACCGCATAGCGTGTCTTCAAAATGTCGTTGCCATTAAAAAAAAAAAAAAATGATAGTGTGTGTGGACTGGTCACTGGAATCCGTTTTGCCCTGAAGAAGTCAAAGTTAGTTCCGTCGGTCTGTTGCCAGCTAGGCTTCATGGACTCAAATACAGCATTCATGGGGTTGTATTTCAGTCAAAGGTCGTGATGGCACCGTATTGAATATACAAAAAAACCTTGAAAAACAAAAACAAAAACAAGAGAGAGAGAGAGAGGGGGGGGGTTACATCATATCATCGTATTGAAGAATCAGTTTGATATACTATGGAATGCTGTTTTAGACAAAATCACCGTAGTGGAAATACGATCGTTTTACCGAGCTTTCAGTCCAGGAGTCGGTTTCCGATCCAACATTTTGCTTTTGAGAAACTCAGTTATTCCCCTTTCCGAACCACAATATTCAGTTTGAAGGACGCCGGGGTTGGTAACAGACACACTAAAACCATGTTCAGGATTGTTCAAAGAGCTTCGTTGGTTTTATCAAACGCTACAAGGCAGACCCTTCGGCGGCCAGTTGCTGGTACGTATCCTATTCATGTCAGTGAACACTTTCATTATAAAAGATTAAAAGAAAGTCACCGCCATGCCGGTTAGTTGTTTGGTCACGTCTAACGTCGTCTGCTGTCATTAAAATTGAATCTAATGAGTGAATCTCATTTCGACAGGTCATGCGACCACTCTTGGTCATTAAATGACGCAGTATGATTGACAAAGTACAAGATGATTACCCAAGTCTTGTGGTTGATGAACACTTATCTAACAAAAACAAACAAAATCGTGGTCTTCTTTATGGAGTGTCATGTTTACACATAGCGAAAAGATCAGGGGATACACGGAAGTTATGCCTGTTGCACTTATTTTTTTGCCCACGGGCTTGCCTGTTTCATTTCGTCGCTACTCAGCCGACTCAAAACCCAATGACATGGTGTTAGGAGCAGTGTCTGCAAAAAGGTCCGTGAGAAAAATAGTCTAGGTAATTGATCATTTTGATAAAACACTTTTGTGACACACACTACCCGATAGTTTCAGTTTCATTTTCTTAAGGAGGCGTCACTGCGTTTGGACAAATCCGCATACCCTACACCACATCTGCTAGCCAGATGCCTGACAGCAGCATAACCCAATAGCCAAGTGGTTTAGGCGTTGGACTTTCAATCTGAGGATCCAATTCAAATTCAATTCAAGAACACTTTATTAATCCACATGGAAATTAATGTGTGCAGTCACAGGCTCATTGTAGACACCAACATAAAAATGAACATAAAAATTATGTACCATACAATACACTAAAACAAGTCAGATATAAACTCTCAGTAGCTGACTAAAACAGCCCCACACCCACACACCCCCACACATGCGCACACATTAAGACAATAAAATATTGCACAACAATGTATACTGATAGAAAACACCCAGCAAATAAAATATAAGTATTTAGCTCCCACCCTCACCCCCCCTACACATACGTGTAAAGACAAGGTAGTGTACAACAATGTAAAAAAAAAAAAAAAAAAAAAAAAAAAATCCAACAAATAAACATAAAATGCACACACACACTCATGCACACACACACACACGCACACACACATGCATGCATGAACGCTTGTGTGCCCGCACCCTCTCACAACATATATCAATGTAAACAAATAAAAACATCCAGCATATTAGAACATCCATCAAATAAATCGTGTTTATAAGTAAAATGCACACACACACATACACACACGCACACACACACACACGCACACACATGTATGAACGCTTGTGCGCCCGCACCCTCTCGCAACACATATCACACCAATAAAATCAGTAAACTAACATTAAGATGCATGAAATCCATTAAATCACAAGCACGTCCACACAAAGTAACGCTTGCCTGTGCTCAGCCACACAGTCCCACACAAAATGTCTGTGCCCATGCACTCGCCTACCGAAGAGTTCAGGTGGTGCTGGGAGGGGGTGGGGGGGGGCGGGGAGGTTTGTGTCACAGTCCTATGAGTGAGTGTATTGCATGCTTTGATTGTGTGAGCGAATAGCTGAAGGAATGAATGAGCTAATGTAACAAGATGTTCTTGTGCGTGGAGCTATGAACCTGCCACTTCTGTCTGATCGATGACTATTAATGTCATCATGTAGTGGGTGTGTTTCGTCTGTCAAAATTGTTTTCAGTCTGTCAGTTCGAATCACGGTAACGGCACCTGGTGGGTAAAGGGTGGAGATTTTTCCGATCTCCCAGGTCAACATATGTACAGGCCTGCTAGTGCCTGAACCCCCTTAGTGTGTATATGCGCGCAGAAGATCAAATACGCATGTTAAAGACCCTGTAAACCATGTCAGCATTCGGTGGGTTATGGAGACATGAAAATACCCAGCATGCATAAAATGCTAGTAATGGTCAAAGTTATGACCGCTGAGCATTAATGGAAGAAGAAGAAGAATGGAAGAAGAAGAAGAACCTTGTCAGGCCTTGAGTGGATGCTTATGTATTTGTGTACCTTTCAGAGTGGATTTTTTTTTTTTTTAACATAATTTTGCCAGAGGACAACACTCTTGTTGCCATGGCTTCTTTTCCAGTGTGCCAAGTGTATGCTGCACACAGGACCTTGGTTTATCATCTCATCCAAAAGACTAGATGCTCAGTTTGATTTTCCAGTCAAACTTGGGAGAAAGGGTGAGAGCAGGATTCAAACCAACACCCTCACAGTCACAGACTCTCTCGTCTCTGTATTGGCAGCTGAGTGTCTTAACCATTCTGTCACCTTCCTCCTCACCTGATAGCATCGGTTAAGACAACAACTGAACAAGAGCTCTGCTCCATTGAAAAGTCAAAAGAGTATAACAATTAACATTAATCATTTCACACACACAAAAAGTTTATGTGAAGGATTGTTGAAGCCAAGCTCAAATTTATAAAGGTTTACAGTAACAGAACATGGCAAATAAAGTTTCCGTGTGGCTGCTTGACAAATTATTCAAAAGTGATAATGAACTCAATGCTGGTTATCAGTTGGCTTGAAAATCTGGCAGAATGCATTGTTATTGGGTGATTTCTGAAATGTGATTTTACTACCATCTGAGTCCTTATTAGAATATTACAGAGTTTCAAGCAATGTATCACAATCCAAAAGGTGTACATACTAATCAATACTAACTGCAGCAAAAGGTGTACATACTGATACTAATTGCAAGGGCGTTTTGTGGATGCAGCTTCTAATTTTTAGAAGCACATGGAGAATAATTGTCACCTGTTGGCAATCACTGATTGGAGAAGGATTAAAATTTAAATCCTAATCATTTACACTTAATCTCATTTAACTGAAAGTAGCAGTTTGGAACTAAAAATTACATGAAAATAAGTATGTCACAGAGTAGATAACAGCTGAAGCTAAATTTTTATGAATTTAACCTTTAGACTGCCACGTAAACCATTCCAGAACTGCTGATTTGCACCCCTGCCACATAGGCTATTTGCAAATGATGGCCACATACTTCCATCTTGCAAAAGTTTTTACATTGTTTAAGAATTATCAGATCGGTAGCTACAGATAACTTTGAAACCCCTCATGTCACTGAGGACTGTGGCTTTTCAAGTGATTTAACTGGCTGACTGGAGCATATCAAAAACTCATTATGATTATTTTTGCGGGCAAGCAAAATGGTGACACCTGTTCCAAGCTGATTGGTGGCAAAACTAAATGTGTGGTGTGAGTATTTCCGGACCAGTGGGTTTGTCACAGGGCTGATTATTTTGCTCCAGACATTCCTATGTTGGGGATGTTTGTGTGTGAAGCATGTCGTGTATTTGTTCATCTGTAGGTTAAATGTTTATGTTTGAAAAATTCTTTTGGGTCACATTCATTTAATCACAACAATACAATTTTTCATAATTGTCTATTTTCCTCTCAGAATAAACATATACTTTTACCTGTGTCAGTTAAGAAATTAGTCCAGAAGTTTTGTTTACACCTAACATTTTTTTTGTGGTCAAATCCCTTGCCGTGCAAAGGATTTTTGCATTTACTTACTTTAGTTGATGTGATGAAATATACTGTGATCAGCATGGTGCGTATTGACTGAAACAAAATTAAAAGTTTTTTGAGTATCTGTTTAAGCTTTTTATTATTTTTTTTTAGTTCGAGCCTTATTCAGTTATTGAAGTCAAGAAACCTGTTTCTCATGACTTTGTCAGTTTGTGACTTCATTTAAGCATGCAACAATTTGTCAGCAATATGTGTATTTTTGGCATTGAAAGGTTGACACAGAACATCAGACTTACTAACACTTTCATATTGTTTTTTTAAATAAAATTTTATATATCATTATTTGATCTTGTTTTTAAGTGTTGTTAAACTGATGATAATGAATTATAATAAATTATAATGTACACGATATAGCACACTTTCTCTCTAAGAGCTCAGGGCACTTTACATGAAACTTGAAAGAAGTTACAAATTACATGAATTATTCATGACCACTCTTTCTCAAAACCCCTTCCTCCCCGCATCCCCCCCACTCTCCTATCATTCGTCATGTATCCAAAGTGAGCTGACAAGATAATGTTGGAGAAGAAGGGAGCTGAGAGTGCTTATGGATAGGTATTAAAAATATGAGTTTTTAGTGAAGAGCGAAAAGCAGAGATCAGATAATCAGATGCATGGATATGATGAGGAATGTTGTTCCAGACATGAGGAGGAGCAAAGAGGAAAGAATGTTCACCATAGGGTCTTGTATTGACATGAGGAAGTTTGGGAACAGAGGAAGAGCAAAGAGTTCTTGAGGGAGTGTAAGCATTGATAAGGTCAGAAAGATTGGTAGGTCCTGTGGAGTGGAAAGCAGAATAGCAGAGACACGCAACACGCTTCAGTGGGAAGCCAGTGTAGAGTACTTAGGTAGGGAGAAATGTGATCAGTACCTGGGACTTTAGAAGCATTGTTTTGAAGTTTTTAATTTCGCTGAAGAAGATTATGTGGACAGCCTCTGAGAAGAGAATTACAGTAGTCAATTTGTGACAGCACAAAATCAGAAATAAGAAGAGTTTTTGTAGTTTCAACAGAAAGGTACTGATGTGTAGAGTTAATCCAACGGAAGTTCACAACTGAGTGCATATCAGATTGACTACTTGAGTGTACATACTGAGGTAAGTCAAGAATGACTCCACTGTTCCTAGTTAATTTAGAAAACTGGATTGTGGCATCACAACCACAGTAGAGGCAGGGAAAGAAATGGATGTGGACATACATCTGAGGAAATAATCATAGCTTCAGTTTTGTCATCATTTAGCTTTAGTTTGCTGAAGTCACCCAGAATTTAACATCAAGAATGCAGTCTTGCATTGACTGAATCAGACTGAGTATTTGGTTAGGTTTTACAGACTTCTGTAGCTGAGTATCATTAGCATTAGAGTGGTGAAGAACAGAATGACCAGAAATGACTCATTAGCAAAAGAGTGGTGAAGAACAGAATGGCCAGAAATGACATCAGAAAGAGGAGAAGTACACAGAACGAACAGAACGGGGCCCAGGACAAAGCCTTGTGGCACTGTAGGATTTCAGGGTTGCTAACAGAGACAATCTGGAAGCGGTTGGATAGGTATGAAAAAAAAAACCACCCAACAATTCATAGACATAACTGTTGAATGAATCCCAAATACATGTTCAAGTCTGGAAAGGAGTATAATGTGGACTATTGTATCAAATGCAGCCAACAGATCCAGCAAGGTCAACACGAATAGTTTGGCATCATCAACAGACAGTAAAATGTCAGGAAAAAAGCAGTTCAGTGCTGTGGGCAGATCTGTATGCTGACTGAGAGAAGAAAACGGGTTGTTTGATGCTAAATGGTCTGAAAGTTTGGAGAGAAAAAAATTTTCCATAATTTTGGACAAAAAAACCAGGTTGGACAGAGGGTAAAAGCTTTTGAGGTCATTGTGGTCCAGAGTGGCTTCCTTTAGCAGGGTCTTAACATGTGCAGTTTTGTGTACATCAGGGAAGACACCAGAACATAATCATTTATAATTTTGGATGGTGCAGGCAAAACAACATCCAAACACTCATACAGTAATTTGAGTAAATCAATAATGGTATGGGAAGTAGGTCAAAGTCATATTTTTTGAGCAACTTATCACTAAGAGTGATTGCAGTACATTACAGGTTTTATGAATAAGAATATTGAGTTGTCATAGCCTTTTATGTATTATAGGCCTGGGAGGGGTATTTAATCATTGACAAATGAATTGATGTTATTTTTGCAGCAGCAGCTGTGAGTGCACGGGGAAAACATGGAGCACCAAAGGAATCCGATGACGCATTCGACAGACGATACGAATGTTTCTTCGCTCGTTGTGATATTGATGGCTGGGAGGTCAGGAAGGCCATGAATGATCTTCAGGTCAGTACAGTTGACTTTCACACTGGATTTTGATATGTTTGCCAGGTTTGCGCTGTCCTGGATTCCTGGCATTTTGATTTTCTCACACAAACGCACATGCATCAGACTGCGTGTACAAGGGTGCACTGAGGTAGGTGTTTTGAGGTGGTGTGCAAAAAAGGTAGCAGGAGAGCAAGATACAGTTTGTTGAAACTGTGGTTTAATGGATGACAAGTTTGCGAATGGAGATACCATGTCAGTTTTTTAAAAGATTTTCCCAAATCGTTTGGGGTACCTCGTGTGTGTTTTTGCCATTCACTTCAAACAGACATTCAGTATGTTTCTGTTTCGTAATCTTGTCCAGGACATTCTAAAGCCTGCTTTTTCAGTTTTTGCAACTTCTTTTTCAGTTTTTGCCAGTCATATTCCAACGATTGATCTGTATCTTGTTATATGTGATGTTTGGAGTGGATCTCCATAGCAGCATTATTGCCATCCTCATCGCCATCATTCATTATAAAAAGTACCCAAAAGTGTTGAAATTCTGTGGCCTTTCGTTCTGTGCTCAGTTTACCATGTCCTTGTCAGAGTCTTAGATGTTGAAAGATCAATGGGGACTGACATGAGTGATTATTGTTATTTGTAGATCTATACACTAAGAGGTGAAGTGGGGTGGGGTAGTGTGTCATGTGAAATGAGAATCGACATTGGTGTGCGCTGCCCTGCAGCAGCAAAGTCTCCTCTGTAATTTGATGTGTGACTAAAATTGTTGACATATTTTTGTTTGGAACAGGAATATGATAAACAGGGTTTGAAAAGATTTTAAGCTTGGAAAAATAAAGCTCAGCATGAATGCATTCACCACACAGCAGCGCTTGACACAGTATTGGTTGATAACATATACATAAAAAATGGTGGTGCACAATCTACAGTAATCATTACTGAAATACATTAGAGATTATCCTGGTGATGAAACATAGGCATGCTGTGGATGCTTGACTTGATATATAGATATATACTGTTGAAATATTGCAGAACACAAGGTCTTTAAAGGCCCTGAGACAGTGAAGTATCTTTATATTTTACCATTGCTTTAGTAAATAGATTAAGGGTAGATATCCTAGCCTACTATGCAATTCATGCTTTAATTTTTGTGTTTACCTTGACTAGTGACCATTTACACTGAGGCAATTTAATTCAGGTTGGTATAGATGATTTACCTGTTCAACACCATTGTGGATTGTGAGCTGTATATTTTGTTTGTTAACAGGGAGAAGATTTGGTGCCAGAGCCCACGATCATCATTGCAGCCATGAAAGCATGTCGTCGTGTCAACGATTATGCTCTGGCTGTACGTTACCTCGAGGCAGTGAAGGTAAAGAACAAAGTTTGCAAGTATTATATGTATATAAGACACACTTTGGTTGGATAATTGTTCATAAGATCCATTATTTTTGTTTGATATGACATTTCTTGTAATCTTTTGTTAATAATTAATCATGTGGAATGATAAATTGCTAGGTTACCCTGAGCTTTTTGCTTATGTTTTTGTAAATATTTATGCCAGATTTTCTGTTCCAGTCGTGCTTATATTTTTGTAATTCCTGTAGTTATGCTTAATGTTCTGTTTCACTGCTGCTTAACCCCTAGGCTGCCTACATGACGAGATAACTAGTCAGCACAAGCACGTATACTTTGCTCAACAGTGACGAGATAACTTGTCATTGAAATATTCGTACTTTTTTCAGGTTTGCATTAAGTTCGTTGACAAAAATACTGGTAGATTTTTAGCTTGGGGACTCTTTATAGATTCTATTCATAGCTAGAAAGCCCATCTACGTCATGAGGCAGTACTTTATTTAAACGTTTTGGTTGGGTTACTGCCGCAGTGTTTGCCTGACTCCTCTCCTTGCTCGCTCAACAAAATGTCGGATACCGTGCTCAAGACATGCGATTGTGGCGCACTAAATCAACCAAGATTGCTTTCTTTAGCTGATGCTCGGAAAGAATTGAAGCGTATATTTGAAGAAGACAGTGTTGAACATTTATAGGACGATTTGATAGAAAATAAAGGGAGCAATCAAGAGACTGGCCAAGATACTACTATCAGTGAGTGATGCCGGCTGTACAGCTTGACAGATGACAGAAAGTGACCGATTTATTAGCAGGACACAGTGAGCGATTTTCTTGGCACTCCGCCAATGCGGTCTGATGAGAACTGGATGAAGTGACCGTGTGAGAGGGGTGAAGAGGAGAGGGATGGAGACCAAGGGGGCGTGACCCCACATCCATATTATCACTTGGAGAAGTTACAATGCATTGTGTATCTGTCTCTCTTTAAAAAAAAAAAAAAAAAAAAAATTATTGTGGTTGTTCTAGTATAATTTGTGTGTGCAAATATTATCCATTTATCCAGAAAATATGATATTTTAGTGCAAATTACCTGACAAATGTTTGAAATGAACAAGTTGAAAATGTGAAAAAAACAACAACACTGATTTCAAAACAACAGCATGTCACTGAAAATATATGCGGAAAAAACCCTGGCAAATAGATTTCACTTCAGTCTCAATTTTCCCAGCAGCAAAAGGGTTAAGTTTATAAAAATAAAAAAGAAAAAAAAAAAGAAAGAAAAAAAAACGAAGTTAAATTTCCTTTTTTGGGGATATTTTTTATATGATAGTCATGTCTGACTGTGACCATCAGAACAGCAGTGGAGGCAACTGGTGTCTCCGACTATCTGGGCTAGAATTTGATTATAGTGGAGAGTGCCTTACCCGACTCTCTCGGCCAAGGTGGTTTCAAGACAGTCGACGTTGAGAATTGCCCCAAAGGCCAGCTAGCCCCCAAGGCTGTAGCACTAAGAGCCAGTGCAGTTTTGCCTCCTAGTTTAAGAGTCATAGTCCTTCACAAAAGACTAAGCTGTAAATGAATTCCGAATTGCAATAGAGAACCCATTGATCATACAACTCTGAGCTGTCACTTTGCTGTTCACCCTACTGTAAGCTTATGTCATTCTCTTATACAAGCCGAGCGAGCCAGACCCAGGATAGTTTAGTTGTTTGGCTACATTTGCTGGCATCACCATCATTGTGGGTTTTTTTTATTGGTCTTTTAAAAATAATATTTTTGAGAGATGTAAGTTGTGGTCTTGTGGTAAGTTGTGGTCTTGTGGTATCTCAGAGATGGCCTTGTGATCAGTTGGACAATAAGTATTAGCACAGTGCTTGTTTTTAAAACAATGAACACCATATCAGATTTGGAAGTATTTCAGTGCAAAGTTTTCATGAGTGCAGAAATTATCACTTGTAATATGATTTCGAAGTTTACTGAGGTTTACATTTGATTTAAAAACAATGAACAATGCAAGTTTTGTTTTTTCCAACATCACAGTGTTGATGCAGCTCACAGTGATTACAATGGAATTACAATTGTTGACATTTCATCAGTGTGAAACTGAAACGTTACTGAAAGATTGTACATGTTTCCTCTTTTAAGGCTTCTGATTGGTTAGATGTGGCCTTAACAAGTTTACAGTTGGTTAGACAATTGAAATTAGAATTGTTTTTTTCAACAACAGAAAAAAGAAATATATATATATGATATATATATATATATTGGCTGTAGTGATGTTAAGACAGGTGTGTTTTTTTCAGGACAAGTGTGGTGGGCGAGTGAGTGAAGTGTGGCCATACATCAAGCAGGAGATCAAGCCCACTCTGGATGAGCTCGGAATTCTGACCCCAGAGGACATGAACTATGACAAACCAGAATTAGCTCTCCAAGACGTCTTTGACATGTAGACCTCGTCTACAAAATTTATAGGGTATGTTTTTTTTGTTGAGATATAGGCTGTTGTAGTAAGATCTGTGTAACTTACTGTAAGTTAGTTTTGTGTGGCTAATTTGTGTAAATATAAAAACTGAAAAAGTATAATATGCAATAAGCCTGCATTGGTAGTCTGTGTCTTGTGCCTGTGTGTTTACAAAAATGTATGAGTGTGTCTTGTATCTGTGTATTTATATGTGTCATTGTATGGTGTATGTATGCATGTGTGTGTGTGTGTTGGTAAACTTTAACACTAATTTTGTCTGGAAATACTCGTTTGCTGACACTGAATTTGGCTTGAAAAATATCAGTTCTGTCTAAAGTTAACAATTATAATGAGAGCACATTTTCAAAAAAGGGTACAAGAAAACATTTTTAGAACAGATTATCAGAAATCAGTTTTGTTTGGAGTGTTGCAATACCATTGAATTTTTTTCCCTCCAAACCATATGAAATTCATGAGAAGCAACTTAACTGTGGTGTCATTTGCAGGTTCATTGTTGCATCTTTTCCTCAAGTCCATTGGCTTTGGAATCAGATCAGCTTTCATGCGTGTGCAAGACCAGTTGAGTGCAAGCACCAAGTGAACAGTTCTCTTCAAGTGGTTCATTGTTTTAAGTGTGATTAGACTGAACGCAGCAGCAAAATTTTTAGTTCCTTGTTAAAGTTCTGTTGATGATCCTTCACATTTTTGTTTTTGTTTTCTTGTTTGTGTGCATGTGCATGAAAAGTTGAGAACATTACACATGTTGAATGCTTTGTGTGATTGTGTGATTCTCAGTCACAGATCAGAGTGATGTACTAAACAGTTACTATTTATTTTCGCCCACCTCCCTCTCCAGACTTAGCACACCACTGAACCTGCCAATGCAGTTTGCACAAAACCACCCGGAAAGCCTTTTTTTAAATTATGTTTTAAATTTTTATTATAAAAGCATTAATTCCCTCAAATAGCAAAACCATGCTATGTAAAATAAAATCCAAAAGAAAAAAAAAAGTAGCTGAGGCAGGAGTGTCATGTGATGTGAGCACTGTTTAGATTTTCTGTTCTCTAGATAGGCTTTGTGCATAATTGTGGACAGGCCTCTATAGTTAGGCCTAGTGTACATTGCTGTCATTATTGTGTGTATTGCTGTGGTTCTCTCTCTGGAAAGGCCTTGTGCACTCTTTCACAACAATACACTCAAAAAAAAGGAACCAGTGCAAAACATTAGGCAACTGGATAAGAAACTTCTGCAATATGTTCTTGGCTGACTGGAGAAGTGACCATGGCAGTATGCACAAGGACTAATGGATCAGGAAATACTGAGGTATGATCGAGGTGAAGGAACCATCACAATATGCACACTACAATAAGCACCACAATATGGAGAAACCTCTACACACTATGGGCTTCCTAAAGACAAACATGTGTTGCAAAAGGATATCTGAGCAGGTCAACAACTGTGTGGAGGACACATGTATTCAAGTATTTTTGGGAAACCAGTTCTTGTTCACAAAAAAATACACATCCAGGAGAAAAATATCTACTGACTTTGCCAATGCTCACATTGCATGACACCCGTACTTCTTGCTTCTGACAGTTCTTCAGGCTGAACTCTCATGTGGTTCCTAAGGTGGGTCTATCCATTTGTAAAAAATAAAGAAGAGTTTGATAGCATTCACAAATGACATACAATTTTAAAAACAGGACTTCTGGAGCAGCTGGACATTACATTTGAAAACAATGAACAAAGTTGGATTTTCTTGATCTGAAACCGTCACCATGACTACCAGTTGTTCCAAGTCTATTCCAGAAAGCTTCACTGACCATCAACTCATCTCTGCCACTTCAGCCAGCTAAAACCACGGGTTGAACAGAAACAAAAGGGTCAAAATTGTCCTTAAAAAAAAAGAAAAAGAAATTTAAAAAAAATCCCCCACAAAACATTTACATCAACTCTTAGTAGATTTCTCCCCAGGTCTTCCATGTTTTTGAAGGGGAGGATATACCATTTCGATCTCGCCTTAGGAAGTTTTGTGAAAAGCCAATACTCCAGAGCGATGGATGCCATTTTTATTTTCAATGTCACGGTGTGACTTTCACTTTCTATACAGATCATGTCACATGGCCAGTTACTGTAAGAAGTTGAAAAACTTTGTTGTTCATTAACTTGCTTGAAACTCAAGTGTGCTCCCAAATGCCAACCATTCCTCTTAGCACCTCCAGTTCAAAATGGGGGTGTGTGGTGGAGGGGAGAGGGGGGGAGATCAAGAACCCGAAATATGCATAAAAACCCCACGAATCATAAATGAACAGTGCCACCACTGGATGGCCAGCTTGTGCCATCCCTACATTTACAATTTCACTACAATATAGACAATCAACATAGCTTATCAAATTTTATACAGGCAGATATATGCAAACACTTCATATTTCTACAGTGATAATGCTGACAGGAGCTTTAATGTAGCCCCTCCCTTGGCTGTACAATATTCTCTTACCATGCTGCACAAAATATCCTTAATTACACAGCTCCCATGATGAATAAGTTTTCATTTTGTTATATATTTATATATAAATATATTTTTTATATTATATTACTTTTATTGCCACCAAGGCTCGATGTGATAACTGAGCATGCGAAATACAGACCCGCAATCATTTCAACTGTACCATCAGCAGTAATTCATGGAAACAGAACCACTTAAGTCTGCCTGAACTAAGGGGAAGATTTACTAATGGCTGTTGATGTTTCCATCACCTACTTTGCAAAATATTGTAGTTATGGATCTGCGGTATCTGCAGTGGTTGAATGGTCCAAAGCTGTGGCGGCAATCTCTGCAGACCTCACACTACCAAAATGATGGGTTGCTAAAGCAATAACAAATGGACTTCTTTAGCTGATATTTTCTCCCCAACAGCTATGTAACGACACTCCTGATCACTCTTAAATAATACATTTACTGAAAACAAGCTTTTAGCTGCAGTTTATATAAACACAACCTAACCAATTGAAACAATGGCGTGGGAAAGATTTGATTACATAAATTTTATGTTGAATTAAGTCAGGTTGCAACATTCAGAGTGATCAGCTGTATACTTCATCCACAAAACAAACTGTTCACAGAAACTTCTCAAAATGATTAATAAAAAAAAAGAAAAAGAAAAAAAAGGAGACTTCTTATGTCATGATAGGACTTCAGGAGGGAAGATTATGGAAATTTAATTCCAGTTGTGCAAAACTGCAGAAGTGTCATATATCAGTTACTTAACTTGGAATAAAAGACAAAAATGTATTTATGAGGGGAAAAAAGGATAAAGATGGTTTTGTTCTGCTTTCTACATTTTTCATAAAGTTAATTTTTTTTTAAAATTGCATATCTTCATTCCACAACAGTGCATAAGATATAGAAAACTGTTACAAAACTACAAAATGCTTGATGGGAGAAGTGACCATACCCTTGACATGTTCTGGGAATAAGACATACATTTGTTCACAAGTTACCATTATTGTTTGTTTTTAACCCTCTCCACAACAAAGTCCAATGTTACCTGAACACCCTTGTCATTAAAGAAAAAAAGCTGATTAACAAAAAAAAAAAAGCAAAAAAAAAGCCATCTTATGCAAGAACAACAAAAACATTTCATATTATTTATAACTTCTTCACTGGGTTCCTGGTGCCCAGAGTCTAAGTATTAAAAAAAAAAAAAGAGTAAATTATATCCAATGATCACAATTCTTTCCCATAACAGACACCCTTGAAAAGTATTTATACCCTTAAATATAACGGCATCACATTGTTCATTACAGTAAAACATCATGAGCAAATAAATCAGCACAGAGAAATCTCCCACAGCAATGAAAATCAATCAATGAACTACATGATAACAGTCAGAGCAATAAAGCCATCCAGGCTTTTTTCCATTACATGATTTTCATCACAAAGTATGCACGCATTCACAGTCATCAGACAAACCATATTTGTGAGTACAGACAATTCGTGTAAGTACCCATGGAGATTACAGAAGCATAACATCGTGGTGGAAGGGAGAAAAAGAGGAAGAGAGTCGCCACAGCGAGGATGCGATACAGTCGTTTCACAGACATGTACTCGTCAATTAGGCATGTCTACTGGAATGTATTAAATACACCTCATAGAGATACAGATATTTTCATACCAAGGATGGTCCATTTGCTCTTTGACATGAAAGTTGCAACACAAAATGATGGCAGTCCTAAGATGCATGCATGCACAGCATGATCCAGAGAACTGGTATGCATCACAATATGTGGGTCATCATGGTACACTGATATGGGAATGGTACACTTGCATCAAGAAACAGTAAACTTGTACAAAAAGAGCTGCAAGGTGAGATGTGATGTAAGAAATTAAAATAACAGCACCGCCAAACCATGTAGGTTGGAAGGGAAGGAATTACAAGTATTACTGTCAATTCTGAATTCCCAAATTTATAGGAATGAGCACTGATGGGGGTGGCATTTAAAATATTTGTACAAGGAAAAAAAGTATTATACTCCAACTGAATAGGTAAATACCTGGGGTAGTTCTTCCTTCATTTTTCATACTTTTTATTTAACAATGACGGCAGATTTCATGTCCAGCCTGGCAACAACATGGACAACAAAAAAGTCATACTGCAAGCATCAAATAAAATTTGCTGAGAACAAAAATAAGGGTTACTCACTTACTGAAAAAAATATTTTGTGATATCTATTTCTTTTGAATTCTTCTAACCCCCTTGAACACCCTGTTCTCCTTCCAGGTAATGAGTAAAAAGGTGGTGAAAGTCACCATCCAAAATGGAACTTTCCATTTTTGTGACATAAAAAAATAAAGTTCAGCCAAATGTCCTCCGCTGCACCACATACTTAACCAGTAACAGCAAAAAGCCTAATTCATGTGCAAGCGAAAGACTTGGTTTTGGGTGTTTATTTTTTTATTGCTAAAAGATTTTCCACTGCATCACATGTTTAACCAACAAACAACAAAATAATTAAATTATTTCATGCACAAATGAAAGGTTTTGGGTAGGTTTTATCTTTGTTTTTGTTGCTATTGGTTTTGTTCCTCTCTGCAATCAACTAAGATTTTCCTGTGCAAGGAATTTTTACATTATATTACAAACTGACATTCACAAAACTGGGGAAAGAAATCTTTGACACTGACAGACACTTATTGTTCCAATCAAATAAACGTTTACGGAGGAGGGGAATGGGCCAGTAAAGAGAAATGTTCAACTACGTGTCCTAAACTTGTCTGGTTGACAATAACATTTGGTACTGCTCCAAATGTTCGCTGTCATCACTATCTTGAAATATATATATATATATATATATATATATATATATATATATCCATGTGCAGCAACTGCTGAGTGACCCTGGTCCTCATGAAACAGGCTTCCCCCTGAAATTCATGGAATGCCCTGTCACCCACACTTTTAAGTACACAGGCTCTCAATACATGTCTGCTGTTGTTTTTGATAACCCTAAATATGCTCTTATAAAAACCATGATCATCACTTCATGTGTTGTGTACAGGATAAACATGCCCAGAAATATGTAAAAGATCCCTTTCTACCGCCTTCCCACTGCTTGAAGACTTCATACCCTGTAATGCATGCAGCTAACAAAACCAGGTTCAAGTGTACTGCCACAGACATCATCATTGAAACTGAAAAGGACAACAGAAGCCACACAAAACAAAAGCAAAGAACTGGGAGGGAGGGTTGAGGAACATTTACATGGAGTGCTGCAAAGATGCTATTTCTGACAGTTTACTAAAACAAATACAATGACATTTTACACTGAATATGTACAAATACATTCCATATCAAAAACACCCTGAATTAGAAACCAGAAGCTGAACACAAAAATCCACAAAAAAATGGTTACTGACATGATATATTAAGTACTTTCCACACAAACCCCATTGTATCAAAAAGCACAGGAAATTTCAATTACCTAAAAAAAAAAAATAAAAAAAAAATAAAAAAATAAATAAAAAGAAAAAAAAGAAAAGAAAAAAAACCAAAAAACAAACCCAAAAAACCATGACTTTAACATCCCTGGGATTTTTGTATCACAAAAATGTTTAGGAAAGCACAAGACGGACAAGTGCATACTAATGTGGAAAAGCGCGGCAAGCTGAAACTGAAATAAAGCCTATCACTTGACAAACTGCTTTTCTTTATCAAAACCCCAATAATTCAACACCGCATGATATCTGTATATTTGTCTTCAAAAATTCACAAAAAACAAAAACAAAAAAAAAACAAAAAAAATACTGGACTTCTCTGTATTACTATGGGTTTATCAATGAAGTATTTCAATGAGGAAATAGTAGCAGAAAATGGTGATTAACTTTGAATGCTTCCTCACAAACTATGCCAGAAGAAAAAAGGTTTTTATTCAGTGCAAGGGAATTCTACGTGAACTGTGAACTCTGGTCGCATCCACAGAACAGAGTATCATGTGTGTCTGTAACATTAAATAATATCACAAACTGAAAAAAAACCCTGCATGCATGCAAAAAGCATGCAAATTCATTAAAGAAAAAGGAAAATAGTAAAGTGATAACAAAACCCTGCATACATGCGACAAAATAAATTCATAAGAGAAAAAGGAAAATCACAATGTGATACAAAGAAAACCTGCATATATGCAATAAATAAATCAATTAAAGAAAAAGGAAAAGCACCAAGCAATAAAAAACAAACTGCACACATGCTATAAATTAATCAATAAATAAAAATCCCCAAACAAACAAATTATATCTCCTGGGCACAAAATACCAACTGCATCCCACAAAACAGGTCAAAGAAAAATGTTGCACAGTAGCATTCCACCGATACCTTTTGAACAAAGGGACAGAAAGGGACATGCTTAGTCAGGTCACATCCATCATACACTGATACATACAAAATGTAATCACAAGTAATCATTATTCTCAGCAACATGGAATACACATATAAAAATAGCCTTGGGAACTACATAAAAATGGAGCCAAATGTGAAAGAGAAAAAATCTTGGTTTCGTAAGTTGTTTTGTTTGTTCATTTGTTGTTGATGTATTTGCTACAAACTGGTACACTTCAGAATGATCAATACAAAAGAAAATGAGAGACTTGCAAGCTTGGATATAAAAACATCTGCAATCAAGACATTATTTGTTTACTTTTCAATGTTTTCCTTGAAACAAAACCTTGGTAAAATAGTCAACAGTTTACATTTCATCGGAATAAACCTAAGCTTGTACAAATACAAAAATCCAATCCCTTAAATCAAATCAACTTTTATACACATTTTCCAATGTAATGTTTATCCATAAAAACAAATTCCTGATAAATTACAAACTTTCTCCTTCTGATTAGAGGTAAACAATTTTCACACAATGTGTTCAAAGAATTTGTTTGCAGACAAACACAGCAATGAAGAATATGTCCCCCATGGCAACATGAATCTCAAGCAGCGGTGAAACGAAGAGAAGAAAAAGTATCAGCTTGGACAGTAGGAAAGATGGAATGACGACTTCACACCCCAACGCATGAAACAGTCTAGTGCGCCATATCCTGAAAAACAACAGAAACAAGCCAGTGTCACAAAGCTGTTACATCCAGATCATTTACTTTTAAAACCAAAGGAAGGATACATAAAAAAAAGAAATTAAGTTAACAACAGAAAAAGAGACATGAATTTTTATCTCGGGTGTGAAAAATGAACTCTAGACAGGCAGATACATGGACTAGCGCTAACACTTAGTAATAGGCTGAAATAAGAAATGACAGACTGAACAATACAAGGTGACTTTAATAAATAATCTGTAAGAGAATGAGGAAGACATGGCTGTACAAAATGGGTATGCAAATAAAAGTTAAAATGCACCACAACTCCCTATCCCACCCCACCCCCCATTCCCCCCCAAAATAAAATAATCAAGATTATAACTGAATAACTGAAAGGGTTATTTAAGTTATATTATTGCAATATAATGGACTGAATAACATTTCTCAAGCATATAAATGATATTGAACAGTTTCCATTCCAGCCAACATACATGTTTTCCCCAATCCTCACGAGCCATCAAGAACCTTTTGCTGCCAGCTTGGTACCATGGTGACTGTGTGTGTGTGTGTGTGTGTGTGTGTGTGTGTGTGTGTGTGTGTGTGTGTGCATGCGCGCGCATGTGCACGTGTAAATGTGTGCATGTGTGAGTGCTGATGAACACATACTATCCATTCATTATTCATACATTACAGTATAGCATGCAAATAAATGTGATTGTGCCTGCTAAGCACAAGAATATAAATCATAATTATTTCATTGTATTTGTGATCACTAACTTTTGAAATGTTACGGCTGCTAGACTCTGTTGATGCTAAGCCTAGCCAGTTGCTGACAGCAGCTAGCTAAGAATTGTGCCATGCTAGCAATGTTGTGCTTACCTGGCAGTTATGCCAGTGGTTAGGGTTCACACTGGCCACCAGCTATCGCCAGCCAGCATTTTGATTTGTGGCATGCACACAAATACGACTAATCCAAGGGACCAAACTATTCAATGAACAGCAATGTGAATCCCAATATTTTTTTCTTATGTCTGGAGGGTGCTGAAGCCGAAAGCAACTGGCTGTGTCTGACTGAAGTGTGTTGCTGTGTCAGGCTGATGGTAACTGTCCGTCAGCAACTGGCTGGGCTTAATGTGATCGTAGCTTAATCGATCTTTGCATTTAAAGCATGACAGTAACTTCCAGAGGGGCCCAAAGTAAAAGGATAAATGTATTACATTCATAAATGGACAAGAAAACAGAGCAAGACAGGCTGAGAACCTGGGGTAGGATGAGTTTTCATAAATACATTTCATATAATGCAATGAAGGAAAGAGAAATGGTTCAAACAAACATTGAACCAAACCAAGAACACACATTATGAAGACTGACAGGTGCCCCAACTAAGACAAACTCCAAACAAAAATCCAATTCCAATCAAAACAGTTACACTCACTCCGTCATCCACTCAGGTTTGCAAGGATGTGCTTATCAA
Organism: Babylonia areolata; assembly: GCF_041734735.1. NCBI lineage: Eukaryota > Metazoa > Mollusca > Gastropoda > Neogastropoda > Buccinidae > Babylonia > Babylonia areolata. Next base: position 31,647,036 of record NC_134897.1, on the reverse strand, counting down.
CAGTCATGAAATGGTGCACATAAGCAAAAGTGGAGAAAAAAAACACAACAAAAAAACAAACAAAAAAACTCAAAGCCACAAACAAATGAAAATAGAAAAACAATGAAAAATTATGTATGTACTGTATCAGTTTGAGTGCAACAACATGACCAGATTGGAATGTTCCCTTCTTGCATCTCATTCTGAAAACAAAAACAAGTCTAGTGAAAACAGTTTTAAACAAGAGATAAAGAGGAGAAAGGGATGGCCAAGCAGAAGACAAAACAAATTCATTTAGCAACAACAAAACAAGTTTCAGAAACTTCAAAAGTGGAAAAGGAACCAAGACACTACAATCCCACATCATTGCAGTAATCAGAACAAAACATCATCCTCATGCTCACACCGCCACAGTGAAAAGGAACCAAGATGTTGAAACCCCACATCTTCACCCCGCAGCTGGTCATGCCGAACTACCTTCAGAAAATATCGTCATCATCATCATCATCCCCAGGCCACTCCTCAACGTCATCCATAGGCTCCTCCGTGCCGTCAAGCAATGGCGACTTCTGGGGGACAGACGACAATGACTTTGTGGGGTCATGTGGTGACTGGGTTTCCTCAAGGTCCATCTGAACAGTGGATGTCTTCCGGTCTTTCATGTCGTTTTCCTCCTCCATTTCACTTCTTGCCCCAGTGGTGGTGCTAACTTGTGTCCTCTGGTCTCTCACATAGTTTTTCTCCACCTCTGTACTTCTGGCTCCAGTGGTGGTGCTCACGTGGGCTCTCTGGCTTCTCATGTCGTTTTCCTCCACCACTTCGTCACTTCTAGCAGGCGTGGTGGTGCTCACTTCTTCACCCAGCACCTGTTCAGGTGTGGTGGACTTGCCAATTTTCCCTTGGTCTGGAGGGACTTCAGGTAAGTGATTCAGCACCTTCTGTACCATTTGGCCCAGGGAGTTGTGTTGCCCTGTCGTCTCAGTATCTAAGTCTTGCATTTCCTTGTGGTCAAAAGAGCAAATTTGGGCACTGACAAAACTGAAAATGTTTTGCTTGGAAATACTGAATGAAAGGATGGAGGGACAAAACTGTATGCAGCTGTGGTGGAAAATGGATGTTGAGAGAAAGAGAGGTCTTTGGAATGTTTCTAGTAATGCATTTCAATTGTATCATAAAAGTTAGAGCGATTATAACAGAGATAATTTGTGAGTGAAGTCTATCTTTAGAAGTTCACTGTGACTATATTTAAATAAGCTAAGTTATGAAATTCACAGTGCCGAAAAAATTAGAGACTAGAAAAAAGGGCAAAATACTTGGCAATCATTTGATTTTACGTCTGATTTTGCATTTTTTCTCATTTCAATGGGGAAATCTATGGAGAGATCCACTCCTTCATGACTATCTCCTGAAGCATTCAGTGAAATAAGAGTCAAAGTGACCAATTATGTAACAAAATTATAGTATCCCTATACATCATGTCGGATACCTGGGTGTAAAATTTTGGTTATATCTAAGTTTTCTTTTTGTTTTTATTCTTTCTAACATTGTTAAGGATATTTAACCTATAAAAAAAACTTGAAGTCATTGTTACACTTTAAAGATACAAACATTAGTCAGGTAACACTTCCATCTGCAGCTTATAATTACAAAGACACCGAACACACCCACACGCTCACTCACACACATATCTAATGTGATTTGATTTGAAATGGATACTTGTACAGTGCCTGTCCTTGGTCGGAGACCAAGCTCAAAGCTTTTACAAACTTGGGGTCATTTGCATAACAGTCTGCCTACCTGGGTAGAGCCGACTGACGGCTGCCATTGGGCGCTGCTCATCAGTTGTTTCCTGTGTCATTCAGATTTCAGGCACACACACACACTCAGGCATATACCATTTTACATGTATGACCGTTTTGTTCATTTACCCATCCATATAGGCAGCCGAACACGGTTTTCAGGGGTGTGCATGCTGGGTATGTTCTTGTTCCCATAACCCACCGAACACTGACATGGATTAAAGGATCTTTAACGGGTGTATCTGATCTTCTGCATGCGTATACACACGAAGGGAGTTCAGGCACGAGCAGGTCTGCACATATGTTGACCTGAGAGATCAGAAAAATCTTTCCTTTACCCAACATGTGCCGTTACTGAGCTTCGAACCCTGGACCCTCAGATTGAAAGTCCAATGCTTTAACCACTCAGCTATATATTTTATATATATATATATATATAGCATCCGGTTCTGATCAGTATTAGCCTAGCTTGGCCAATACTGTTTATATAAAAGGGTTGGGAGCAAAGATATTTGCTCAGCAATCCTCATTCATGCACTGGCATAGAAACGTTGGTTACAACCAATATCACTGTGACTTTTTCACTTGTGACTTTTTTTTCAAAGTTTGTTTCTTGTAGCAGATGGAAAGATGAAAAAATGATAAAATATTATATAAGCAGGTTTATCCCAGTATATTAGGGTATAACCTCACTGACCTGGACATGTTATCATTAAAAAAAAAAAAGAACAAAAAAAAAAAAAAGAACTGGTTTTCAAGTTTGAAAAACCGGAACACTAATGGCAGTTAAGCTGTTGTTTCTTCCCAAATGCTATGAGAACAAAGTGCGAGTTAGTGCAGTAACCTCTCCCTTTTCCACCAACCCCCACCTCCACTTTCCCCCTGAAAAAATCAACATAACTATCGACTGGCGAAACAACTTGGACTGTACCATGTTTGCACTGAAAGAGAGTAAAACTGATTCATGGGACAAGGCAGACAAAAGACACATAGTGTGATGAAACATGAATATATGGACAAAAGAAAACTGCTTGTTTACCTCCAGGTCATCACGTCCCCCAAAGATCCTGTCTTCATCCATTTTGCCATCCACGTCGAGTTTGTCAAGGGGCGGTCTTTCTTCCACGTTGCCATCCACATCCACTTGGTCGTTCTGCACCATGTGACTGTCCGGACCCTCAGGGTCCTCCCTGTTGACATCGGCCTCCAGGTTATTGGCAGGCTGCTCCTGATTCTTGCTCAGCTCCTGCAGCTGGTTGTGGAAGTTGTCCTCCATGCTGTCCAGACCCCCTGCCCCCTCGTTGGCCTTGGCCTGCTTGTCCATGTCATCCTCAGGCAGGTCCATGCGATCACCATCATCACCCACGTCCTCCTGGGCAGGGGCCGCATTCAGGTCCTGCAGTGGCTGGTTGGCATTGTGGGCCACAGCTGCTTCCTCTCCCCCATCCACCTGGGGGATATTCTGGGCCACTATCTCCTGCTCCCCTCCTTTGTCCTGCTCTCTTGGCTCCTCCCCTTTTCCTGGCAACTGGGGGACAACGGTCTGGGGACTGTTGGAGTCTGCACTCTGTGGGGGCTGGTTGAGGACGCCGATGAGCTGCTGCTGCTCTTTCCCTCCTTCCTCCTGACCAGTCACTGCCTGGCCCTGGGCATCTGGCTGCTGCTGCATCTGAACCACACTGGGGTCCTGGCCCATGTTGGGGCTCTGGCCCAAGTTCATGTTGAGGATGTGACCCATGCTGGGTTTCTGAGCAGTGTCTGGGGTCTGACCCACATTAAAAGTCTGGTCCATGCCAGGGTTCTGACCCATGTTAGGGTCCCGAGCTGTGTCTTGGGTCTGACCCATGTCAGGGTTCTGTCCACCAGCAGGACTTTCACCTGTGTTGGGGTTCTGACCCATGCCAGGGTTCTGACCCATGTTTGTGTCCTGACCCATGCCGGGGTTCTGACCCATGTTTGTGTCCTGACCCATGCCGGGGTTCTGACCCATGTTTGTGTCCTGACCCATGCCAGGGTTCTGACCCATGTTTGTGTCCTGACCCATGCCGGGGTTCTGACCCATGTTAGGATTGACACCCACATTGTAGTTCTGACCCTGTTGTGGACCAGCTTGTCCTGCAGTCTGTTGCTCATTACCTGAACAGACATAAAAAGAACAGGTGAAAAGTGTGAAGTGCACTACACTGTATACACTGTCAAACATCAGGAAACATACACCTCTGATGTGTGCAATAGCCATGTGGTTAGAACTTAACCCTCTTTCAACATTTAAGTCTGGTAGTGGCTTGCAGTGTAACATCCAAATGTGCTTGGTACCACTAGCTAAACATATCCTTACTATGGGCACAGCCATTGTTGTTTACATAATCGAGAATCTCCCAAAATTCACAGCCTCGTTTCTGGCACTTCCTGCCAGGCATTTTGCACTTTTCAGAATCCGATTTGCTTAAATTTTGACAAAACTGTGAATTCTTAAAGTTGCATGACGAGTTTGATCATTGCAAAGAGCTTTAGCGTAATCTGAATGACAATTCTAAAGATGACTTTGAACCGTTTTAATGATTTTTGCGTGATAATCTTGTAAAAATTGATCGAACTGATTGACCAAGATATCAACTGACCGAGTTTTGCCTACAATGAGGGTGAAGTTGGTACTTGAATGTGAACTGATCGCCGGACTTCTGAAATCGATACTGCCAGTGAGTCAGTCTTGATTTCACTGATATTTATTGGCGTTCTGCATGATCATCGATACTGCCAGTGAGTCAGTCTTGATTTCACTGATATTTATTGGCGTTCTGCATGATCTTCCTTACTGTGCTAGCTCACTGGAATATATTACTGATTTGGTTAAGTTTTGCCAAAGTTTTGAAGTTTCAAAGTTGTAAGATGAGTCTGATGACTGTCGAAATTCGTAGCATAATCCAAATGACTATTCTGAAGATGATTTCTGCGTGAGAATTTTGTAAAAGCCAACTGTATTATGTGACCTAGACATCCACTGACTGAGTTTCACCGATATTGAGAGTGTAGTTGTTACTTGAGCGTGAATCGATCGCCGGACTTCTAAAATTGTGAATCGACTGCCGGACCTCTGAAATCATGAATCGATCGCCAGACCATCAGAATAGATACTGTCAGTCGTTGATTGCACTGATACTTATTGCTGTTCTGCACGATCTTCCTGATTTTGCTAGTTCAGTGGATTATATTTTTTCTTTTCATTATGGAGAAATTACACGTGAGGCAGGTTTGTTGTTTGTTTTTGTTTGCTGTTATTTTTCTCCACACCATCATAGGAAAACACATCATCCCTCAAAATGAAAAGAACACAAAAATGAGCATGTTCATTGTCGCAATTCAAGTGGAGTAAGAAAGAGAATAAAAAGAGGATGTGTTAGAAGACACTGCAGATCAGACAAACTTATTCCAAAGAAAATCATACAGTAATTAAAATAATTGTTTTCAAAGTTGACCATCAAATTTGACACTTTTATTTTTTTTATGTGTGTAAATACTAAGCAACATGAGCCTGGAAACTAAAACTCTTTTGCAACTTTAATATGTGTAGAATGCAGGAAAAATAAACCTGTGCAACTAAAGAAGGTGATTATATTTTTAATCGAAGTTTTTGATTACCCACTATCGAAAATCGCAAAAGTTATTCCCCTTGACATGGGATTTCACGGGTGATTTGTGCTGGGTGACCTGGGAGAAAGAGGGTTAAAAGCGTTGGACTTCCAGTCTGTGGCTCTTGGGTTTGATTCCCATTTGTTGCACCTGTTGGGTTGAGGGTGGAGCTTGGTTTTTAAATATCGCATGGAATTTGTGGTTCAAGCTCACAGGCAAAGGTTCATTGTAGTATGCTTTATGTTATCACTGTGCAGATCGTCGTTTCTTTGACATGTATTTTTTAAAACAACACAGCCAAGTAAGTTTAGCCTCAACCAATAGTATTCCTAATAGCTGAAAGAGAAGAAATTGTAAACAGAGCACTGACAGGCTGAGGCTGATCATGAATCATAAATGAAAAGTCTTATTGTCCATCAATTCTGCGCCACAAACATCACAGACCAGTTATCCCCCTTTCATGCCAAAAGTTCACTCTCACTATGTGTTCATCTTTGTTTTCATTCTTATCAAATTAGATCACAGCTAAAACCTGCTATCTCAGCACAAGCATTCTTATTTTGATCCTAGCATTTTGAAGCTTGATGGACCATGCTATGCTCACAACATATTCTGGCAGGTCTGCTTGAAGTGAAATGCCATACCACAAAGGTCTTTATATAAAAATGTACCAACTAATGACATTTCAAAACTTACTTTTAACTTTGTGCTCGTAATCTATCAAAGCTTTCTTGAAATGACAAAAACTGAAGTAAAAATTCCTTTCATCAATATTACATATTTCTAAACAATTTCTAAACCAAACATACACATCACAGGCACATGCAGTGTAAATAATGATGAACTCCACATCATAAGCCAATATGTTTATTCAGACGGTTGTTTGTGAAAATTATACACTATGATTATTGGACTCTGTCTTAAAGAAAACTTCAAAACTCTCCAGCAGGCATTTCTTCAACTACTGGTTGTGCACAGTTTCATTTTTGATGAAATGCAAGACCACCAGTCTCTGTATTTTGCTACGAAAAGAAATAAATCAAAATTAAAAAAAATTTAAAAAAAGTTTCCAAACACTTGGTCTGCACATGACTTTTCCAAGGTCTGACAAATGACAGAGTCAGCTGAGATAAATGAGCCTGCTTACACTGGGATACAAACCCTATTCACACACTCACTTTTGCTGCATCTGATACTGTTCAATGAATGTGCCACACAGCAGCTGAAACTAGCCACCGGTAACAGAAATAATCTTTCTTTTTTTCTAAGGTGGCTGATGAGCCATGATTACACATCCTGATATCAATAAGCACCAAAAGAAATGCAGACAACTGCACTGTTGGTCCAACAAAGCAAGAGCTGGAGATCCAAGCAGAATTGGCACTTGTTCACATACAAACACAAACTCCCCATGCATGATGAATGAACTTGATGGGATGCAGGCACAAACCACAATTATTTACCTTGAGGGTAGGCCTGAAGATTCCCTTGAGGCACTTGAGGCTGTACTGGTGGGGGGTCGGTAGCGCTGGAGAAAAAAAAAAGGCAAAAAAAAAAGAGGCAAGATCAAACTGGGTGTGAGCAGCCCCTTCCTCTCAGCTCCTCTACTGCTTCCCATGCACCAAAATTGCGATTTATATAACGCACATGCAAACACCACTGTTCCCCAATCAAAGTATATCATCACACAGTCTACATGTGTCCTGGTTATTCTCATATTCTTTTATCATTAAAGCATACACTGCTGTCATTCTCTCTACATTCCCCCCTTTTTTTTTTGGCATTGAGTTCCATTCCATTCCAGTGTGCTCTCATCCGACCCATTTTACTTCAGTTATCCTATTCTAACTCACTCTCTCTGGGTCTCTCCTTGCTCTGTTAGTCTGTCTGTCTGTATCACAAAGAATACAATGTACTCCGCAAGAATAACATTTGCTGTAAAAATTCAATTTCTGTTCATACCCTATCCAGCTGTAAGAGTCACCTTGAGGCTGAAAACATGCAGAAACAACAAGCACAAATGTCAACATAATCAAAAAGGCTGGACTAAAAAAACAAAACACAAAAATTCTGAAAATTTCCTCAACCAGAATAAAAATCAAACGAAGATGAAATTTGCCTCAACAAACATAATAATCAAATGAAAAATATTTACTTCTTTCCAGTACTGAAAATTTGGATTCAGGCAGAACAAAAGAGGAAAGGGGACTTCATGAATCATCTGTAAGGTATACATGATATCATGTAAATCCCAGCAGTCAATCAAGACAACGCGAAACTCTACACATGGCTAACACAATGCAGACTCTTCACTTTTCAAGAGTAAAAATGAGAAAATGGCCAAAATTAGCAAGAAATGAGTGACCTTTAAGCAGTTTTCACATCATGACAGTCTTTTTCCTATCATAGCCCGTGACAGCAATTCCTTCAGTCTTGAATGGATCTGGCAGATCAGGAGTTCCATCCATTTTGCCAGAGGTGTGTCACATATGACTAAACTTCAGGTACGAGGTCTGTGAATATGTAATTGTTGTGCATGAAATAAATTTTCATTGTTTTCTTTTAGCATTCTTGCAAAGTTAGCAGACAATTTCATTATCTTCAATGCCAGCATAACCAGACACCCATGCCAGAGCAATATATTACTGTTAATCATTATTTTGAAGAGAAAATAGGAGTCCCAGGTACTGACCTGAAAGCCAATTCTCATTGCCGATCAATTACAGTTTCAGAAAACTAGTGTGTTCATTCCTATACAGCTGACCAGTTAAAATAGTCATCGGTCGGGCATTAATAAGATCTGTGTGCCAGGGCTACAGACATAAGAATTTCTGTTTGGAAAAAAAAAAATCCTGTCAAAACCACCAGGAGATGAGAAGCAACATCAAGTATTCAGTTTTCAGAAATATGTAACTGCATATCCCTGGATTAAGCTTGCCATCAATCTGCAGATGTATAATCACACAAAACATACCTTGTTACAAAAAAATTAGCGAGAGAGAAAGTGAGAGAGAGCTAGATGAAAAGAGGGGAAAGGATGAGATGGAGAGAAGGGAGGGGAATGAAAATATACATTAAAATGAAAATTTAAATAGATCATTCATATAACCACCACCCAGAAAGATCTCGTGGAATAATAAATCATGTTTCCAGGAATATGATAAAACATTAAACGTGGACTTATTAATTGCAAATATAAATTCAAACTTATCCATACAGTAACCACCAGATGAACCAGACAATGAGCTGCTGATGTGACACAAGCCAAATAAAAAAAAATTAAAAAAAAAACCCCATGGGGAGAAGGAGGCAGGTGTGGAAGACAACTGACCTCATCAGCATATCGCTGACCATGTTTAGAACATCAGCATGTTGGAAGGAGAATGCAGAGATCACTTTGGACTTGCCCACAGTGTCCAAAACAACCTTCATGATCTCCCTCACCACATTTCTGCATGAGCTGAAACACCAGGAACTGGTTATAATCTCTTTTCTCTAATGTCACCCACACACACACACAAAGACACACACACACAAAGATTTTAAATCAGGGAAACCCTAAAACAGGTGTGCATATGCATAGACACATTCACACACTCAGTAAATTTACAATAATAAAATTAGCAACAATAACAAACTAACAAGCAAATGATCAACAAAACAAAACAAAAAAGCTACAGCCTTATTAACTGAGAAGAACAGACATCAAAACACACAAACAATATTACGAAACAAAGAATATATTATATCACAACCTAACCATAACCTTTTATAAAGATGGCAACCAATGTTCATGTTTCAAGAGAGAGGAACTCAATGAAAAGCAACAAATTTCAATGAGCACGACTTTTAAGCTTTCCTTCTTTCTAGCAGTATTGATTCTGATGGTTTTCCAAGGCAGGATTAAACAACCTTCACAGTTCATGCAACATGTGGTTATTGCCCTGGTTAACGTATTGACTAAGTAACAGCTGTGCATTAAAGTTTTATACTGTGGGTCCCATTGACCCTTAGAATCCAAGAGCTCATCTTGACGTAACCAAACAAATGAATTTTCAGGTCTAAGCCACACTTCATGCATATATTCTAAACAAAACTGGTTTTGTGACATTAAAATTATGTATCATAGCATGCAAAAACCTGGTTTCAGTAGGAATTTATCATTTTTGACATTATGCACTTTCAGAAAGTTTGAAAATCACAGATTAACATACAAAAAAAAACAAAAACAAAAAAAACAAAAAAAAAAAAAACCCAAACAGAACTGAGCTATCATAGTAGTTGTTTAAAAAAAAAATTTTTTTTTTTCAAAGCTGGGATGCCCGAAAAGAACAAATGAGAAATAAGCTCATGAAAAAAACTTATATTTTTGCCTGCTTGTAACTTTAGAACAAGAATTATCTTGAACATGTAAGAGGTGTCAAAAGATTCAGAAGTAAACTATAATATGTACAAATAAAGTGTAAATTTCAATATGAAAAAATCAAGGGGAAAATTCATACTTTCTTTCTGCACTTAAACGAAGTCAAGAATGGACAAGTGGAGGAGTGATGACATGTCATTCCACTTGAGAGCAGAGTTCAGTTAAATTAATTAAGGAGGCATCACAGCGTTCAGACAAATCCATATATGCTACACCACATCTGCTAAGCAGATGCCTGACCAGCAGCATAACTCAACACACTAAGTCAGGCCTTGAGCCAGTTGAGGGAAATAAAAATGAAAAAGAAAAAAAAAAGGATACATAAACAAATAGATACATCATCAAATTAATGAATAAATAAATCAGAATGAATAAGTATATAAATCTATATAAATTTTTTTTAAAGTTTGCAAACAGATAAAGAAATAAAATGAAATCTAAAAAAACAAACAAACAAACAAACAAACAAAAAAACCCAAGAGAGCAGTCAATGGTGACAGTGAATGAGAGATAAAGGCTGCATTTGTGTTTGAACACAAAAATATTTCTGGTAATGCTGATAAATCTTTTAACTTCAATTTAGATCCCAGATCAAAATCTTGGATATATCATATAAAAATATATGCAGTTTATAGCTTCAGATTTTAATGATCCAAGGTACTCAATAACAGATGTACACCAATAACCTTTTCAATTTTCGTGCTGCAAGAACTAAGAAGCTACACATTCCTATGCAGTCAGTTTTCACTCTATCTTGCTTGAGGGAAGAAAAGGGGGATTGGAGGGAGTGGGGATGCTTTTAGCAAAATCCTATGTCTTTTCCCCCCTCCCTCCTTGTTCACAGAATCTAGCCTTTTATCAACAACATTTTTTGTGACCTAAATCACATGAAGTGCTTGATGTACACTATCAAACAAACTTGTTGCACAAAAATCATACCTTTTATCACACACAACCTCCTTTTGCTGCTCCTGAACCAGCTTGTTTCTCAACTCGTTTAACTCTGCTGCAAATACACACACACACACACAATGACACCTGTACTGTTCAAATATATACTGTCAATGTAAAAGATGTACCATTATTCAAACACACAATCTACATGTAATAATGTACCAAAGGCTGCACCCCCACCCCCACCCACCACAGCCACCACCCCCCACCCCACCCCCTCAAAAAGAAAAGAAAACTGAAATGAACAGTGATGTGAAAACACCAAAATCTATCTGCAATCTTGATCAAATGGACAATTAATGAAAAAGCCCTTAAGCTTTTGGTTCATCCATAAAATGAAAATAATCTGTTACAGTTGATCTATGCACAAGAGCAATGGTCTTCAACATTTAACTTCAGCTGTTCAATGATTCAGGTACCAGATTTTTTTCTGTGTGAAATTCAGGCTGCTCTCTACCAGGAGAGCATGCCACTACAGGCAGTGCCACCATTTTTTTCTTTTATCTTATTTTCTTCTGTATGCAAACTGTGTATTTGTTTCACCATCACTGTATCAGAGTGAATCTTTTCTTAAGATGTTTGCCAGGGACAACCCTTTTATTGCTGTGGGTTCTTTTATGTGCACTAAGTGCATGCTGCAGACAGAACCTTGGTTTATCATTTCATTTATATGGTTAGCGTCCAGATCACCACTCAAGGTCTAGAGGTGGGAAGAAATATATTGTCGAGTGTGAGATCCGATCCAAAAACCTCAGATTCTCTCACATCCTAGGTAGATATTTTATCGCAAGGCAACCATTCCACAATTGTGATCTACATTTAAGAACAATTATCACAGCCTTTCTGTTCTGCATCGATGGCATGTCAGTGCACCAAATGAACTGTGACAGATTTTCAAATCATCCCAAAACTATTGCTTTGATGATGCGTAAAATAACAAACAAACAAAAAAATAACTGTGAAGGCTGACTGGCTATACTCCTTACTTGGTGGATATGGCTAATATTAATATTTTTGAAGCATCTGACTGAAGCTAAAAGTAGAAATACAACAAAAACTTTCAGTTATAACCTATATCATGTATATTTATTTCTATGAAAACATGTTCTACTTCTAGTTATACTGATAACATACTAATACCTTCCTGTAAAATAATTAATGCATTTATACAGAAATTGAAAGAACCAATTACCAAGAACAGATTCTTTCTCATCTGCCAGATGTGCGATATCACTCTGGGCATGGCTCTGCACATGCAAAGTCAAATATGTTATTTAAACAAAATACATCCATCAAACATATCAAAGCTTTCTATATCTGATTCACATTTGTCTAGAATTTGTTTCATTTGAATATTGGGTATGAAAATAAAAAGTTTTAACAGACTAGATGACACCACCATCTCATTTAACTTTAAGATAGTGAAACTTCAGTTCTCTCTCTTTTTCATTCTTTCAAGAAATTCTACTGATCAAGCTTGGGTTCAAGAAATGAGCTTAACAGACACCATTCAAATGTTCAACAATGCGCAAAATAAAATAAAAAAGTTAAAAAGATGTGGGTTTTTTTCAATTTAAAAATGAGTTAATAACCAATTAGTAATTTTGCATGTCACGTCCAAACAAGCACCTATAATGCTTACTTGTTTATTGTTAATGGATTTAATTGGCAATCAAGCATTTTGAAAAGATTCAGCATCCCAAGTTCTGACCCTGTTCAGTGTAGATTTTTCATTAGACTCAGTCCCATACAATTCTGATCTATTATAAAAATCATTAAAAACAAAACAAAAAAGTAAAAGATTTGGTGGGGTCATTGGCAATATCCACATTTCTTCCCTTTCACTCCTCTGGATGGCTAACAATGGTAACACTTTTAAAAATCTCCTAGAACAGGTAAATAGTATCAGCAAATTGAAATTAATTCATGATGAATGATAAAAAAAAAAAATAATAATAATAATAAAAATTTGCAACTATTACTCCTGAACAAGTTTACTGGCAACTGGAATCTATACTTTTTTTTTGTTAGACTGGGACAAAAAAAAAAAAAAAAAAAAGCCAGAAGACTTCTCAACATCCCAAAATATACTGAACTGAACTCTGTGTGACTGAGTAGTGAACATCCACGCCTTGTTGTGAACACTACTCATTCCATCTTGAGGAGAAAAATTGTGGATATTGCCGGGTTATCTTTCATGTGTGTTTTTTGTTTTGTTTGTTTTTGTTTGTTTTTTGTGTGCTTAGTATGTGTTTTAATCGTGCGCACACTTGATCAGATAGAACATGTGATTATAATAAATGATATTAGTTCTTTTTCTTATTTTGATTTCTCAATGATATTAGTCCTCTTTTACTTTAAACAGCATTGCAAAGTTGGTCACTTACCTGTAACTAACCCGTGGCACGTACTTACCTTGGCCTCTTGTAATTGCGTGTTCATATCCTGAAGTGCGCTTGACAGCATGGAAACTTTGTTGTCTTTCTCCGTTGCACTGGCCTGGAGTCTGGCAACCATAGACTGATATTCAGCACCCTGGGAGCTTAAATCTGATGCCCGTTTCTCCACTGCAAGGTGCTTGTCAGAAACAGACCGAAAATCAACTTGCAAGCTTTCGAACTGGTTCGTCAGCTCTGAATTTTTACTCGAAACAGACCAGTAGTTGAACGCAAGAATGCACATTGCAATGAGCAGTCCAACAACCAAGAAAGGAGGAGACCTGCTTGTCGGTCGCATGTTGCCCCGTCCGTTGCCACTCATCGTCAACAAGCGATAGACTTGTAGAGTTTTTGTCGACAACTAACGTTGACACACCAACAACTCGAAGCGTAACTGAACAACGATCGATACACATACACGTCGTCTGCCTGATAACGTTCAGTCGCGTTTTCGACGAGATAGGTGTAATGACGACGGGAGGGAGGAGGGGCGGGGGAAACAAAATGTTGGATCGGTTTGAAGATTGGAAGATCGCAGAAAATTGATGAGTTTCCAAGTTTTCGGTGATGGCTAAAACTTCATTTCCCGCTGAACACCCACCCACCTCCCTTCATCCCCTCCCCTTTCCCCATCTAATATTATTTAAAGGAGAAAGACATTAAAATTGAAGACAATTACTTCTACTGACTACTACTACTGCTACTACTGGTACTAACACACACACACACACACACACACACACACACACACACACACACACACGGAGAGAGAGAGAGAGAGAGAGAGAGAGAGAGAGAGAGAGAGAGAGAGAGATTTAAAAGAAAGCTTCGTCTTCTGCACATATCACACTGAGTATCCTTCATTTGTAGTTTTATCCGGGCATAGACACTATATATACATATCTCATTCTAGTGTCTATGATCCGGCATTGACGGATCTGGTTTCGATTTTTCCATGTGGCGGCTTAACTGATACTGACTCATCAAAAGAATGTAGGCCTATTGCAGTGAAGGCCAAGTATCGTAGCCAATCCATGAAGTTCAACTGAAAACTGATTCTAACCTAATGTTGACAGCATGTAGTTGTCAGATTTGTAACAACAAGCACTCCACTGAGCATTTTCATTCGCACAGCGACGGATTGCCAGATAAATACAAGCTTATTAGAGGCTGGCTCAGTGCCAGAACCCCCTCCGGGGCCCCTCCCTCAGCTCTCCCGGCCCCTGCCAGGCCCGCAGTCATTCTATCCTTACACTGACCCCCTCCCGCCCCCTCCCACACACACACTGGCACACACACCCACATCCCTCACACCCCCTCCCCCTAACCTCCACTTCCCATCCATGTCTACCCAACATTTTTTTAAGGAGTGGCCGCGATTTGTAATTGTATTGTATTATATTTCACTTTTTTGTCACAACATATTTCTGTGTGTGAAATTCAGGCTGCTCTCCCCCGCAGGGAGAGAGCGTCGTTACACCACAGCGACACCCATTTTTGTTGCATTTCTTCACTGAGTCCTGCGTGCAGTTTTATTTGTTTTTCCTATCGAAGTCAGGTGGATTTTTCTACAGAATTTTGCCAGGAACAACCCTTTTGTTGCCGTGGGTTCTTTTACGTGCGCTAAATGCATGCTGCACACGGGACCTCGGTTTATCGTCTCATCCGAATGACTAGTGTCCAGACCACCCCTCAAGGTCTAGTGGAGGGGGAGAAAATATCGGCAGCTGAGCCGTGATTCGAACCAGGGCGCTCAGATTCTCTCGCTTCCTAGGCGGACGCGTTACCTCTAGGCCATCACTCCACATCTGTGGGCCTGGTAGGGCTCAGCGTTCTATAGCTTACAAGGACGACAGGCAGCTGTCGGTAGCATGTTAGCAGTTCCACATGATACAGCTACAACTGAGTGAAGAAGAAGAAGAAGAAGAAGAAGAAAATAAAAAAAGAAGAAAACCCAAACAACAACAACATGTGATTGTAGCTGCTCAACTTGAAAAAGAAGCGTCAGTCTAACACGGGTTTCAACCAAAAGAAAAATGCATTGCCACGTAAGATCCACAGCTGCGGGGCATTCATTTGCACACTTTCTGATTTTTAATTTGAAGCGATACCGATCGACTGATGGCAGAGGTTCACATGACTCAATATACAACGCCGCATTTTATAACTTGATGCAGCCGAGGAAAGGTCTCAATTACATGGTTCAGTTGACAGCGGCCGCACCCCAGCCGGGCTCAACAAGAAGTGATGGGGGTCGGGGGTGGGGGTGGGGAGTTGGGGCAAAACTTAAGCACTGATGATGTGAACGAGGTCTATTGTAGGGAGTTACACACACAGATACACACACACGCGCGCGCGCGCGCATACACGCACACACCCTCCTGTCACACACCTTCGCTGCACGGTACAACGGCAGTTAAAGCGAGCAACCCGAGCGCTTTCTAGAATCATTTACCTGCCTTCCAGTCAAGATTACTTATGAGTTTGATTTAACGATTTCATTTGAATGCCCTTAGAACATTTTTTTTTTAAACAAAATAAACATAAAGTGTTCATGCGGAAAAAAGAGATCATATCTATTATAACTGTACTTGCCCAGTGTCCAAGAACAAGATAAATGGTCTTTCAAAAATCTACAGACCAGTTGTCAACATACACGTAGATATATCTACATTTGTCCGTAGATGTTTTGAATATTCACCGACAAATTTGTAATTAATGTTTGAATCTTACAATTGGTATCTTACATTTGACTGACCCATGTTTTTGTTGTTATGAGCATGCTTTAAACCACAGAAACACACACACACACACACACACACAGAGAGAGAGAGAGAGAGAGAGAACAACTGAGAAGGAGAGAGAGAAAGACAGAGAGAGGACAGGAGAGGAGAGGAGAGAGAGAGAGAGAAGATCTAAGCAGGGAAGTGAAAAAAACAAACGTACTTTGGTGTTTACTTCAGACCTACGCATTATTCCATCTGCTGAAGAACGTATTGTTCCACCTGCTACGTATTATTCCATCTGCTGAAGAAAATGCATGAAACAGTCTTACCTCGGAAAAGAGGAATTTCGTCTTGGATTCTTGTCTCGGGACACATCCTACAAGTTCTGATGTACAGTCCAACTTCTATCGGTTTTTAAGAGAAGGCAGATCATATCCCGTTTTCTCGATATATGATGTTTTGAAGTTCTGGCGATGTCATCACTGCATATTTTATATTTGTCATCGTGTATTATCAATTTATTCTTCATTTTACGTTCAGATAATGCGTAGTGTGGGTGGGTGTGCCTGTGTCACGGTGTGTGTGTGTGTGTGTGTTTGGGCATTGAGTGTTGTATTTAAATCTCAGGCTGTGCCTAGTTT
>NC_134897.1:31620446-31627946 GCF_041734735.1 Babylonia areolata | reverse complement strand
ATCCTTGTCCACGCTGAAACAGACAGATACACTGAAAGACACACAGTGGTAGAAAGAAACATATACAGAGAGAGAGAGAGAGAGGTGAGGGGGAGAGAGGGAAGAATGAAGGGAGAGGGGGCTGATAAGTTTCTTTGTGACTTTTGCTATCACTTAAAATGACTACTGGCACACATTCTTTCACGCACCATTAGTTGTGTTTTTATCTCTCTCTCTTTTTTATTTTATTAAAAAAAAATTTTTTTTAAAAAGCAAATCACAGTAATGATGCATAGCTTGCTCAGTTTAAATAAGACCGTGCTTATGTTTAAAGCAGTTCAGCCACCACTATGCAAGATCTCATCTGCGATTCCTACTGATACAAACTGTCTGACCCGAGTATAGTCACTACACTCATCACACATAACAGGGATTCTATACTTTTGCATGAGTCAATCTGACACTTTTTTTCATTTTACATGCAAAATTTAATGAATACTGACCGATTAAAGTTTGGGCATTTATGAACGAACTGGGTACTTCCAGTATGTCGGTGTAACTTTCGCGAAAACTACTCTCTAAAAAAAACAACATACGTGTAAAAAGAGGGGGGGGGGTGGGGAGGGGGAGGGGGGGGGGGGGGAGGAGGAAATCTCACTCTAAAACAGAGACAAACAACAACGAAAATTAAACACTACTGATTAACATAGGCAGCACCCACTTTTGGAACTAACAACAAACGGGTGTTGCATTTTTTTTTTTTTTTTTTTTTTTTTTTTTTTTGCGAAAGAAAGCAGAGATAAGAAGACGACACTGCGCTATAAATTTATACTTCACTGACACGCCTCTTCAGTCTGTGCCGACCAGAACTCGCCCTCTCCTCCAAGGCCATGACAAGGCCTTTAGACAGTTTGTTACAGGTCAGCACACACAAGCAATACGAGCATTTTGATTCAGCATGAACAGGGTGCTGTCTGGCGTGAAAAGCTGAAACCGTTTTGTTTTTGTTTTGGTTTTTTGTTGTTGTTTTTTTGGCATGACTAGTATCAACGTCAAAGCGTTTAACTCTGATAAATATCTGTGATATGTGGGTGTAATAGCACCGCAAAAAAAAAAAAAAAAAAAAAAAAAAAAAAAGAAAAAAAAGAAAAAAGAAAAAGAAAAGCCGCTTGGAAGCTTCTTAACTAAGCGCGTGAATTTTTATATGGATTTTTTTTCTTCATTAGTTGTTGTGTCTGATAACATCGCGAAAAGAAAAAAAAAAGAAAGAAAAAAAAAGAAAAAAAAAAGAAAAAAAAGAAAAGAAAACCGCTAAGATTAACCTCGCGCGTGAATTATTGCCCCCCCCCCCCCCCCCCCCCCCCCCCCGCCCCCTTCTTTTTAGCAGTTGGATGTAATAACACCGAAAAAATCGAAAAGAATGTTAACTACGCGCGTGAATTATTGGCTTTTTCCCCTTCTCATTAGCAGTTGGATGTAATAAAACCGAAAAAATCGCAAAGAATGTGGATTACGTGCGTGAATTATTGACTTTTTTCCTTTCTCATTTGCAGTTGGATGTAATAACACCGAAAAAATCGCAAAGACTGTGAACTACGCGTGTGAAGCTGTGACGTTTTTCACCAGCTGTTTTGAAAAAAAAAAAAATTCACTCTTGAGTAAACTGAACAACAACGACGTAACCAGGCAAACTAAACACCACAATGTCCGCGTTGTAATCTTTAAAAAAAAAGCATACAATGAAGCACAATTATCATTATTATGCAAGACAAGGAACCAGAGCAGGGGAAAGCTTTGTTAAAACAAACTCTTGTCAGCAGTTCTGACACATCAATGACAATGGGATGCCAATTGCAGAATGTCAAATCTTCAGCACTGCCTCATCCCATCCCATCCCATCCCACCCCCCCTTCACTCCGCACCGTTTCCCCACAGCTTTCCCTCCTCATCCACCCCCCCCCCCCCCCCCCCACGCCCTCCTCCCGTCACACTCCACGTGCGCTGAGGCAAGAACAGCACGTATAGCAGTTTGTCTTAGAGATTAACAAGCAACTTCCGCTTTAACTTCTTACGCCCCTTTATAGGGGGCTGGTTGTAAGGTTTAATTTGTTTGTCCATCGTTCTGTCAACCACCATAAGTCAGGATTCACTCGTGACATATTGACCATGCAGCTACAATGTCTTCTGAAGAAGAGGTATATGTGGGGGTTATATGTTAATTAAGTCGGGAATTACACATGCATTGAACAATCCGAATGACGCCCCCCCCCCCCGCCCCCAACACACACATACACTTTGTAATGGTATTTATATCAAGTATTTATTTTCAATCACTAGCCCGTGGTGGAATAGTGTACGTTACACTAAGACAGACCCGACATAGCTAAAATTCGGAAATAATATTATGGCCTACATGTCAAAAACAAATAATCGGTGACTCTAATACTGTGGCGAAAATGATTCAAAATTACAATGAAACATCATTTTACTCAGTCGAACTCACTTATATACATACACACACATATATATATATCCTACATTTATCATTACAAAGATCTAGTTTTGTGTTATTTTTTTATTTTGGGACAGGGAATTTTCTTATTCGAAGATTTTTCATTTAAAAAAAAAACAACGACCTCAAACCGTGCTTATTTTTCTTTATCAATTTCAGATTTACAGTAACTACTCATTCTTATTCGTCCACACAAGCACACACGCACAAGTTAAAAACAAGCACAACCCTTGCAATAGAAATATAAAAGGTAAATGGTAATAATAGTGTAAAGTATTATATACACATCGTGAGTTATCAACACGAAACGGACGTGCCTCAGAATATAGGCTGAATACAAGCGACCGAAAATCTACGAAGGTTAAAATCATTGCTGCTGTGTGCATATGTCGGGTGACTGATAGGTACATAAGGACAAGCCCGGAGCTTCTTTTCTTGAGGAAGTGTCTGGGTTTGTTCCAGTGTACCTTTTATTCACCCGTGTGCTAGCTATATCGGTAGCATATGCAGCACTGACTTGAAGTTCTGTACCTCGTGTATGAAGAGAGTTACCACTACCACTCTTTACTGTTTGTTAAAATCATTTTTATTTGTTACAAAGAGATTAGTGGCAACCGATACAATATAGGCCATCTAAAACGGAGAAGGGACCCGTATGTTTTCTGTAAGTGAAGATTAAAAAGAACCTTTCACTAATCTTATTTAACACAAAGCAAAGTTTGCATGGGAATGTAATAAAACGACATAAAAGGGTGTCCCCTTTTTAGCGAGTTTGGACGGTCTGTACGTTCAATGCTTGGCTTTCCTTGGATATTTTCTTCACTGTTAGTTTGAGCTAAGCAGCTTCCATCACTCTGTGGAATGCATGTGTCACTTTCAGAGATGATGAAAACACACACACACACGCACACACACACACACACACACACACACACACACGGCGCGGCATCCAGATTCTTGTCTTTGACTGGCCTATTCTAATAACCTACTCTTTTATTCCAGTGCTCTATTTTTCCTTGTTGCTAGTCACCATCAATGTCTTCTGCTTTTCTATCCATTATCTTAAGAAAAATTATCGAAAAATATAACGATGTAGATAACGTATATTCCTCAGTGGTGGAATTATACTAAATTGAAAAAATAACTGCCGAGGATGCAGAAAAAAAAGAAGAAGAAAAACAACAACAACAACAAACCCGAACCCCCCCCCCAAAAAAAAACGGTGATCACACAGCCTTTCAGCATATTTTTTCAAATGTGATAGGACATTTCAGTGTATATATATATATATATATATATATATATATATATATATATATGGACATAGCAGCATCAAGGCCTGCATTAAATTTTCTTTTGGTGTTGCATAGTGATGCCCAAGTTTTCTTAATTCTAATATACTTTCGTCTTATTTGTCCATGTTTTCGCCCATCTTTTTCTCTCTCAAAGGCATAACTAACGTTTAATTTTTGGCTCCAAACAGAGATTTGCACGAAGTTTGCGCAGTAGGTCAATGTTAACTTGAGAAAAGTCCCAGACTAACTTTTTGAGGTCGGTACCATTCTTTGATTACGCTCTATGTTCTTTTGGACTGTAAACACCTATCCTGAGACTGGCTGAGAATTCAGAGTGGTCCCCCAACTGTTATAAGGTGACTTGCTCTTCAAAAAAAAAAATAAAAAAAAAATAAAATAAAATAAAAAAATAAAAAAGAAAGAAAGAAAGAAAGAAAAAGGTTCGGAATGCTCCGTTTTCCCCATCACACCCTTCCAACCACACCCAGGCCTTACCCTTACCTCATCCCCGCCGCAAAGCAGCAGCATAGTCGTGCTTATATTCGTGTATACATATATATAACCTGAAGCCTGACCGATTTTTTAGGGGTGGTGTGGGGCTGGGGGGGTGGGGGTGGGGGTGCGGGGGGGATGGTCATACGCTCACGTGACCCAGTTTGAAGAAACCGAAGCTTGCTGTGATCGGTGAACGATCGACAGCGTGTCAACTTCTCTACTCCCCCTCCCCCACCCTGCTCATCAGTACTGCCACGTGATCGGGTTCTGAACGACGCGGTGGTTGGTGGGCGGGGCCGACTTGCTCCTCTTGTAGTTCTTGCTGCCAGCGGCTTTCCCCGTGGGCTTACCGGCGGCAGCCACGTTCTTGCTACCAGCAGCGGCGGCAGCCTTGCCCTCGGGCATCTTCTTGATGGTGCCCTCTTCGCTGACCCACTCCGGGTCGATGACGAAGAAGTCTTTGTTGGCGTTGTTGGCCGTGACAAAGAAGCCGCCGTCGTAGCTGTAGGACGTGGAAGGGGGAGGTCCCTTGGCCAAGGCGGCTGCCTGGGGGATCTTGACGGCGGTGGTGGGGCCCGGGGAGGAGGCTGAGGAGGAAGGGGGTGCTCTGGTGCCTGACGGAAAAAAAAAAGTGAGAACAAAAATGAATGCGGTAGATTAGAAGTGGGTTTTTTTGGGTTTTTTTGCGGTCTTGTGGCTTGGTTGTTTTGGGGTGGTGCTCCTCGGGTGCATGTGCACGTGCGTACACACACACACACACACACACACACACACACGAACTCACACACACTTACCCCACCCCCTCCACACACACACACACACACACAGACATACACTCTCTTTCCACCACTGTCTCCATTTTCACGCACATACACGCGTACGCCTGGGCCTCCTCAAGTGAGCACACACCCTTGTGAAAGGCGACTGATTCAAGCAAAGCATCCCCTATCTCGTCCATGCTTTTGGTCACCTTTATGTCTGCTCTCTGCACAACCATGTCTGTTGCCATACAGCCGCGTCTCCTGGACAATTCATCTGTTTTCATTTTCATTTTTATACAGAATCCTTTCGTTACTGTGAAGATCCTTCCGCGGCTTACATTTTAAGAGACGTATGTATACAGACTGTCCAGGCGTATCGCCATACGTATGTTCGCAACAGTTACTGAGAAACCAGTCTTTGAATAGGTTAAAAAAAAAAGATAAAAAAAAGAAGAAATTCTTCACATTGACAGGGGCAAACCTAGTAGAGTGAAACCAGAAAAGCCCAGCTGACCTCAAGGGTCATATGGGGGCCGAAAGCTCTGCACGGCTTTAGTCCAGGACTCCCCCCCCCCCCCAGCCAAGGCTCCCCCTCGGAAGGCCACACAGACCTTCCACGACTCGTACAGATCCAGGAGCCACCCCTCTTCAACTAGGCAACCTTCACCGAGCAAACTAAAATCAATAGCCGAATAATAAACAAACAAATAAATGAATGAATGTATAGTGTCCTCATCACGCTTAGCGCTGTAGGCTCCAGGCAGAGGATGTGCCTTGACAGCGGACAAACATACAAGCAAACAAACAAATAAAACAATAAATAAATAATGGTACAGTGTCGTCACCATGCTTCACACTATGCTCTTGGCAGGGAGCGTGCTTCGATGGCGGACAAACAAACAAATAACTAGCTGATAAACAAACAAACAAACAGATAATGACGACAAACAAACAAATAACTAGATGATAAACAAACAGACAAACAAACAGATAACGACGACAAACAAACAAATAAATAAGTGTCATCACCAAGCTTCACACTATTGGTTCTATTCAGAGAGCGTGACTTCGATGGCAAGCAAACAAATAAATAAATACATGACTGAATGATAAACAAACGAATATTAACAAATAATGAGACCAGGAGATGAAATGATTAACAAATAGTAACAAATAGCAAAGACGTTAATTTCCAGTTGAAAAACCACCAAGGCAACCATGTGTTTGTTCTGTATTGTCCATGTGCTCTGTGTGGCTTGCTCAGGATTAAAGAGGCTATGCCAGTCTTGAATAAAAGCTAATTTGTGTTTTGCACATTTCTTCTGTCTTTGCTGCTGTGTGGCACATGTCAAATGATCGGAAAAAGGACAGGCCAGGCGCTTACCTTTTTTTTTGAGGAAGTGTCTGGGTTTTGTTCCAATGTACCTTTTATTTACCTGTGTGCTAGCGGAATCGGTTGCGTAAGCAGCACTGACTTGAAGTTGTGGACCTTATGAATGGAGAGAGTTACCACTCTTTACCAGTTGTTAACTCTCTCCATACGAACGGCGAAAGAGACGACGTTAACAGCGTTTCATCCCAATTACCACCATCAAAATATTGCAAGCGGAACGCTCTTTTACTGAAGAGGTAAATGTTGACAAAGAATATCACAGTTCTGACGACGGAAGCTAAAGGTTGGGTCATTCAGACACCCACTGGACATCCGAGGGGTCTGTGTAGAGGAGAAGAGAGGACTGGCCGTATTGAGTGAGTTAAACAAACGGATAGATAAAGACCACAAAGAAAGAAAGAAACAAGCAGTGTCCTCACCACGCCTCCCGCTGTAGGCCCCAGGCAGAGAGCGGGCCTTGATGGCTGAAGGAGAGGAGGAAGCACGTGGCTGGTAGAAGGACGACGACACAGACATGGCCTTGCGCGCGTTCCGCATGTGCTCCTCCAGGGTACGCGCGCTGGGGCAGCTCTGCGACATGATGCAGCCGGCAGAGCTCCAGTCCCCGTACCACGAATGGGTCGTGCGGTTCCTCTTCTGGAAGGCCGAGGCTCTGGAGATGGGCAGTTCCATGATGGCGACAGATAGGGGAGACAGGTTGTAAAGGATAGTGTTTATCACTATTTTTTTTATTTTTAGTTTTTAGGGTAACGGAGGAAAGACTCTCTGGACTCACACCCTTTAAACAACGCAACTTTCACCGAATCTCCGAAGAAGTTGACCTGAAGGTGTGTTTTTTTGTTTGTTTTTGTTTCTTTCTTTCTTTCTTTCTTTTTTTTTTGTGCCAACAGACTGGGAGCGGGTATCGGCTTTACCCAGGGTATGGGATAAACTGGTTGGGGATGCGGGGAACCTGCTGAAGGGGCCAGCCAAGAGTGGGTTTGGGTGGGTTCCTTGGCGGACGTCGGGTTTTTTATTTTTTTAATTTTTTTAATTTAAAGTTTTAAGTTTAGGGTTGGGGACTGA
>NC_134897.1:31612946-31615446 GCF_041734735.1 Babylonia areolata | reverse complement strand
TAATGACCATGCATACACGTGAAAAAACAAAACACAAAAGGATTCGTTTTTCTCAGTAGCTGTCGTTCTACTGTAGTGGCAAGCCATTACAAGTAGGCCTATCCCAAATATTAGGTTAACACTAAGAATATCTTGCAATATCAATAATAATGACAATAATCATTATTTTAATGCCTTCTAAACGGCGGAGCAAATCTGGAAGAATCTGAACCTGAATAATTTTTTTTTTTCATTTGGGACTTCATATTTGCCACATCGCACTCCACGCAGGAGCTGAGCCGTGAACGCTTAGTGTGTATTTATTGTGGGTTGGGAACCTGCGAATCTCTTGTTTAAATCAGTCGAGGTTAACTACCAACTGGGTAGTTCGGTTTAAGATCCAACTCTCTTGTATGGTCTGTGTTCTTTATTCTCACTCTCGCGATCACAGCCCCGCTATGGCTCAACGAACACACGTCGATTTTGTGTTTCATGGACTGGAACGATTAAAAAAAAAAAGAAGTAGAAAAAAAACAACCCAATCAATTGGGTCGTGCTCTGCTCTCACGCGCACTTGGCACAGAGCGCATGCCTGCACGCGCGGGTAGGCACTGGATGAGAATCGATACAACCAGCTGTCTGTCTGTCTGCCTATCTCTGTTGGTGGTGGTGGTGGTGGTGGCAGGTGTGTGTGTGGTCTGAAAACGTATCACTTTTCTTTCTTTTCGTTTTCTGTTTTTTTTCCCTGTCCTTTCACGTTTCAGTGCACGCGCAAGAAACATCTCCATCTCTCTCTCTCATCAGCTACATCATTCCTGACAAGCCACGTGCATGTTCTAACAATGAAACACGAGTGAGCATAATATTCACTGGACATCTGCTCTATTACTGATTTAGTGCATGCGTACATACACACTCGAACGCTCGCGCGCACACGTACAGTGGCTTTGTTTCTATATGCCAGATATACAGAGAGAGAGAGAGAGAGAGAGAGAGAGAGAGATCACCATCTCTCCTTATGTTACACAATTAGTGTATAAGATGTCATATCGTGCAAAAGAGAGAGAGAGGGAGAGAGAGAGAGAGAGAGAGAATCACCATCTCTCCCTATGTTACACAATTAGTGTATAAGCTGTCATATCGTGCAAGTTATGCAAACTCGGGTCTGAACAACACTGAGTGCACTGCAAGCATATTTATACAGGTTCTATAAAACGTCATGTCCTTGGATCGATTCGATTTTCTGTTATTCTATTATGCTCATTAGCATTCCACCCGTAAAGTGCATATATACCCGGTAGTGCGGTCCCACAAGATCTGATCGCCGTATTTATTCAGTGTTTACAACGCTGGCCTATTCATAATAATATGCATTGTACATACACTAAAATCCGAGCGCGTGTAGCACGTGCAGACACAAGACAATAAGACTGAACTTAAATATCCAAATCTAATTTTATAACTTGATCACCTAGTTTGGCATCCCACCAAAAAGACACTTCGCTCCAACCCCCATCTCCAGCTCTATGTCAGTATTATCTGCCAATCAAATAATAATTCGGTCTAGTTGGCGAACACGTCGAATTTGGCGATCAATAAATCAGTCATAATAAAAACCGTGACAGGAATAAGGCAGGTGCAAAAACTGATTTTTTGAGATATCAATGCGGGCTTCATCAAATATCGCAATCGCCTGTGGTAACATTGCGTGCTTGAAAGAGAAACTAACTGATTAATCATTTACAAACCTGGCTAAATTACAGACATTCATGACAAAAAACTTTCCATCCATGTATTCCTCCTGTGAGCAAACAGAGCATCACAGGGCGACATGTTCAATAAGTAAAGAACAGTTCAAGTACGCACCTTTCACTTAGAATCATTTTGCAGTTTCTGATGTAGGTATTTTCAGCCCAAAACTGAAAAACCGTTGGCATACGATGAGAAACCGGCTTTCGACTCACTGAACCCTGGACGCCATTTTGTGTCAGCCTCACTGTGGTGGTGGCCAGGAAAGAATCAATATGGCCGTGCTGCAGCACTGGAAGCGAGTGCCACGCGTAGTGTTTGGGGCCGTGTGTGCAGCTAGCTCCTCGTTAACTTAACACAGGCGTCTGCGTCTGGTGAACAGCATTGATTTTTTGGGGCTGAAATGCGTTCAGTGGAGGGGTAGCAAGCATATAGAAGAAAGGATTGTTTCACTGTGTGAAAAACTCGTGTGAAGTACGTATACGTATGTATCTATTCAGTCGCGGGACAAGTGTGCACGCGCGCGCACACACACACACACGTTCATAAACACAAACACATTCATAAACACACACAAACACGATCATAAGCACACACACACACACACACACACACACACAGATGCGCGCTCAGTATGGGTCTACGTCAGTTTGACAAGACATTTACACGGCATTTATCTCGAGTTTAATTGCTTATTGCCCCCGAGCGTTAACCCTCGCTGAATATTGTCCCCACTTGACACGACACTTTTGTTGCTGTTGTCAACACGCTA
>NC_134897.1:31597946-31610446 GCF_041734735.1 Babylonia areolata | reverse complement strand
GAGTTGGAGTGGTGGTGGGGAACAACAACAACAACAACAAACACACACACACAAAAATCCATACACTATGACAGTAACAATATACTGACGAAACTACTGATGAAGACCATGCTGATGATGATGATGATGAAGACGACAGAGACAATGATGCTGCTGCTGATGATGATGATGAAGTAGTAGAAAGCACAAGAACCAAACAACTCACAGAGCACTCTGGCACCAGCTGCCTTGCCGCTGTCCGCGAAGGCGTTGCACCCGGTCATGACGTACCCGGAAGGGCAGGCCACCCACTTGTTTTTGCCCGACGTCAGAGCCGTTTCTGTGGACTTCTCCACTCTGCACTCTAATCCTGCACTAGCCTGACAACACGCCGAGTACACGTGCACCCCTAGAAACAGAGAAATATTCGAAAATGTGAAAAATACCCAAACATACAACTGACTACTTTCTGTTCTACTGGACGTACGCACTAAGGGCTCAAAGTCTGCACTGGCCAGGCAACACGCAGAGTACACGTGCACTCCACAGACACAAATATTTGACAGTGAGAAAAGTCGTGATCTGTGTACCCAAAAATACACCACAATTTCTATTCCCGTGGACTTCTGCACTATGCCCTGTAAACCTGCACTGGCTTGGTAACACGCTGAGTACACGTGCACCGCTGACAACACAGACAAAATTAATACTCAACAGTAAGAAAAATAAGGATCTGAGTACCTAAACACACACCAAACAGAGACATTTGATATTCATGCCCATGGACTTCTTTACTTTGTACTCAAAGCCTGCACTGGCCCGGCACAACACCTCTTATAACCAGAAACATTCGACTGAAAAACATTTGTATTTGTATTTCTTTTCATCACAACAGATTTCTCTGTGTGAAATTCAGGCTGCTCTCCCCAGGGAGAGCGCGTTGCTACACTTCAGCGCCACCCATTTTTTTTGTATTTTTTCCTGCATGCAGTTTTTTTAATTTGTTTTTCCTATCGAAGTGGATTTTTCTACAGAATTTTGCCAGGAACAACCCTTTTGTTGCCGTGGGTTCTTTTACGTGCGCTAAGTACATGCTGCACACGGGTCCTCGGTTTATCGTCTCATCCGAATGACTAGCGTCCAGACCACCACCCAAGGTCTAGTGGAGGGGGAGAAAATATCGGCGGCTGAACCGTGATTCGAACCCGCGCGCTCAGATTCTCTCGCTTCCCAGGCGGACGCATTACCTCTAGGCCATCACTCCACATAACCTGTGAACTTGAACAAGCTCTCACTGCGTTTTTATCATAAGAAGACAGTTTACGTCTTGGCTGAAAGTGGTTCAAAACGATCAACAAAAACCATACACTCTATGGTATAAACATTCCGTTCTTGTTACATGAATACCACAGTATGATAGAAAAGGTTCAGTGATCGGAATTTCAGTCCAGATATGCATGGCCAGATAAAAAAAGAAAAGAAAAAAAAAAGAAAAAAAAAAATCTGCTCCACAGGAATCCTCGGAACAAAAGACAATCAATGTGTAAAACATGCACACGAGGCAGTCACAAAACAGTTGATATACTGATTCCTGTCCCATCACTATCTCGAGCGTCGTCAGTATTTAACCCTCTCCATACGAACGGCGAAAGAGACGACGTTAACAGCGTTTCATCCCAATTACCATCATCAAAATATTGCAAGCGGAACGCTCTTATACTGAAGAGGTGAATGTTGACAAAGAATACCACAGTTCTGACGACGGAAGCTAAAGGTTGGGTCATTCAGACACCCACTGGACATCCGAGGGGTCTGTGTAGAGGAGAAGAGAGGACTGGCCGTACTGAGTGAGTTAACGAGATATTTATGTACGAATTTTTCTTTCGACTCTTTGATCAAATGTCCAGTCGGCTCATTCTTATAGATTTTTTTTTTTAAATCCAAGGACTCTGTATTATTAGTAGCTAATTCTGTCTCACAATGCTGCATTGGTCAGTCAGTTGACGAAGTTACCTATTTTGTTTGTGAGTCATATATCACATTTCGTAAATTGACATCAAATCAAATTGATGACACACACACACGCAGTTCTCATGTTTTTGTGCATCTCTCACCCGATTTTTGCCCGGGGTCTGTAAAAGCAGGGGCCCCGCTCTGACCCAAACAACTGCTGGTTGTGTCGTCGGGCCTCACCCCGTCACTGTCCGGGTAGGCACTGTAGGTGGAGCACCCTGCACACACACACACACACACACACACACACACACACGAGTACAACGAGTACACACACACACACGTGCATGAGCATATTATACACATGTTAAGACAGAGTTGTGATGATTAACTCACTTGTGTAAACAAAGTAAGTCTATGTTTTAACCCGGTGTTCGGTTGTCTGTGTGTGTGTGTGTGTGTGTGTGTGTGTGTGTGTGTGTGTGTGTGTGTGTGTGTGTGTGTGTGTGTGTGTTTCTGTGTGTCCGTGGTAAACTTTAACATTGACATTTTCTCTGCAAATACTTTGTCTGTTGACACCAAATTAGGCATAAAAATAGGAAAAATTCAGTTCTTTCCAGTCATCTTGTTTAAAACAATTTTGCACCTCTGGGATGGGCACAAAAAATAAAAAATGAAGCCTAATTATATGCAAACTGCATTTACTGTTATATTTTTATTTTTTGTATTCTCTAAACTTGGCACTTTGATCTGATATTCTGACACAACAACAAGAGCAGTCATTATTATAATTTTTTGTTCAAACAGGAACTTCTTTTGCTAAGCATGAAAGTTTTATTTATTTTGCAAACGTTTTGGTGCAGATAGTAAAAAAGGGAAATTACTCTGTAATTAATGCTAGGGACTTAATTTGCTTTAAACTGATCTTTCTCATCTTAAACATTACATTTTGAAATTATACTCAATACATAAAAAGCTTGTGTGTTTTACTCTCAGTGTACAGGGCTTACAAATACAGAACACATTTTAACGATTAGATTTTTTTTTAAGTGTATCGCAAGTGAGTCTTGAAGGCCTTGCCTCTCTTGTTTTAATGTTGTAGTATTTGTCCACACATGCCAAACGTGTGACGTAGCCCGGAACTACAGTAACAGATTGCACTGAAGGCATATACACATGCGCTCCAATGTCCAGGTATGCTATGTGCAGTGTGATTTGGATCGAACCTACAGTGTCCATGGATGCTGTGTGCAGTGTGATTTGGATCGAACCTACAGTGTACACAGATGCTGTGTGCAGTGTGACTGGGTTCGAACCTACAGTGTCCTGGGATGATGTGTGCAGTGTGATTGGGTTCGAACCTACAGTGTCCTGGGATGATGTGTGCAGTGAGATTGGGTTCGAACCTACAGTGTCCATGGATGCGGTGTGCAGTTAGATTGAGTTCGAACCTACAGTGTACAGAGATGCTGTGTGCAGTGTGATTGGGTTCGAACCTACAGTGTCTGGGATGATGTGTGCAGTGTGATTGGGTTTGAACCTACAGCGTACAGAGATGCTGTGTGCAGTGTGATTGGGTTCGAACCTACAGTGTACAGAGATGCTGTGTGCAGTGTGATTGGGTTCGAACCTACAGTGTACAGAGATGCTATGTGCAGTGTGATTGGGTTCGAACCTACAGTGTCCTGGGATGATGTGTGTGGTGTGATTGGGTTTGAACCAACAGTGTCAAGGAATGCTGTGTGCAGTGAGATTGGGTTTGAACCATTGGTGAAGGGACGCTAAGTATGCGCGGAGATAGGGTTTGAACCATTGGTCAAGGGACACTGAAGTGTGCATTGAGACAGGGTTTGAACCAGTGGTCAAGAACGCTGAGGTGTACATTGAAACTGGGTTTGAACCAGTGGTCAAGAACGCTGAGGTGTACATTGAAACTGGGTTTGAACCAGTGGTCAAGAACGCTGAGGTGTACATTGAAACTGGGTTTGAACCAGTGGTCAAGAACGCTGAGGTGTACACTGAAACTGGGGTTTGAACCAGTGGTCAAGGGACACAGTGTGTAGTGCAGTGAGCTCGTGTTTGAACCAGCGATCAAGGATGCTGTAAGTGTGCAGTTCACGGAGACTGAGGTTTGAACCAGTGCACTGCGTGTGGCAAGAGGGTGCCCACCTACCCAGGGCAAGATAACCGCTGGAGCAGCTGGCCTCAGCCATGGCGCCGTCAAAGGGGAAGGAGGGGCCAGCCGTCCTGTAGTCACACGTCAGCCCCGCCACCTTGCAGCACCGCGCGTATGCTTTCACCCCTGTATGGGACACACACACACACGTATCTTACTTCATGTGACGTCATAAAGGGACACTCGCCTATCACAGTGACGACACAATTGCCATGCCGTGAAAAGACAAAACTGACGTCGAACAGACACCCACCCGTACAATCTTTCGTCATGTGACGCCCACAAAGAGACAACTACGTCTATAACAATGACGTCACAAATTGCCACGTCGTGAAAAGAAACTTGACATTTTAACCAAGCAAATATATCACACTTTTCGCAGTGATATCACGATATCGCCATGTCGTGAAAAGAACACTGGGCACGTCCATGATACCGCACAAATTCCATGAAACACATCCACGTCTCTCACACAGGCATAACAAGAATGACACAATTTTATCACGTAAATATAGTGTACCACGCAAAATTACACCGAAGGACGATACTCGCTCCTCACAAGACATTACAAAAATGCGGTGTCATGAGACGTATCCGTGAAACCACACAACACTTACGTTAACGATGACACGACTATTACACAACTGTGGCAAAGGGGTGCATGCGCGTGCACACACACACACACACACACACACACACACACACACACACACACACACACACATACACACGCGTGCGCGCAACCGAGTATGAATTGAAATGATAGAGTAAATTACAGTTTTAAAAATAAACACCATCCATCAATGCAACAATATGACAACATTACCTAATCACAACAACACACACAAAGAACAAAATACAAACAACAACACAAAAACACAACATGTAAGTTTATTTATTACAAGGACCCCCACCCACCCACCACCACCCTGAAAAAAAAACCCAACAACCCCCCCCACCTAAAACACCGAAGTGCAAAGCCATGGAAGAAAATGCATCACAAACATAACAACAACAACAATGTGAGGAGAAACAATTTGCTGGTACCAATCGCGAAACAGCAGCTATGTACCATCATATTTGTATTTGTATTTCTTTTTATCACAACAGATTTCTCTGTGTGAAATTCGGGCTGCTTTCCCCAGGGAGATCGCATCGCTACACTACAGCGCCACGCACCCCCCCCCCCCCCCCCCCCCCCCCTTTTTTTTCCCCCCCTGCGTGCAGTTTTATTTATTGTCTCCTATGGAAGTGGATTTTTCTACAGAATTTTACCAGGAACAACCCTTTTGTTACCGTGGGCTCTTTTGCGTACGCTAAGTGCATGCTGCACACGGGACCTCGGTTTATCGTCTCATCCGAATGACTAGCGTCCAGACCACCACTCAAGGTCTAGTGGAGGGGGAGAAAAAATATCGGCAGCTGAGCCGTGATTCGAACCAGCGCGCTCAGATTCTCTCGCTTCCTAGGCGGACGCGTTACCTCTCCATCATATGTACCTACTGAAGTAATTAAGCTGCCATTATTTGCCTCACCATTGGTAGAGTCTCGTCCATTGTAAGCAGTGCACTGCATTTTTCCTGTGGTGGGATTCATTTCCAGTTTTTCACCGTTTCTGGTCCATTTCTTGTCCTGCACGCATATTACACTGTCGATGAATTGTACAGTTTTCTGCCATCTTCTCTTCTGTCCGTCTCACCTTTTTTTTTTCTTCTCAGATTTTCACTTGCCAGTTCACGCACAATTATTTGCTCCTACATTTCACGGACAGTGTCTTTGCATGCAATGTTTTAGCGGTGATCTGGTGGTTCTATTTGTCTGTTTGTTTGTTTTTTTGGTTTTTTTTTATTTTTTTTATTGTTCCGGCGTATTTTCCTTCTGTTTGTCTGAAATGAAAGTTACCACAGTTTATTTGATAACGACCATTAATATTATAGAATTTTCTGAATAAGCTGACAACACATCTTTTCTGAAATTTTTAATAGATCGTGATTTTGTCAAGGCTTTCCCAATCTGTTCTACAGTTCACGTAGAGATATTTTCTCCTTTACTAACTTTTCAAAGTGTCACGGCGCAATGACTGAGCCTCCCATTTGTACATGTGGTGCTACATACTTTATCCATCTACTACAAATGAAAATATTTATAGAACTGGACCGTGTTAAACATTATTATGTAGATTATGTAGACCGCCATCTACATTAGACTCCATTACTGTTCTTTTTTTTATTTGTTTGTTTGTTGTTGTTTTTTTTAAAATTTTTATTTTATTTAAAAAAAATAATTTTCTCAAGGCCTGACTAAGCGCGTTGGGTTACGCTGCTGGTCAGGCATCTGCTTGGCAGATGTGGTGTAGCGTATATGGATTTGACCGAACGCAGTGATGCCTCCTTGAGCTACTGATACTGATACTCTTCTGAGTTTTTCCAACGTTTTTATTAGTTAACTTTTGAAAATCACAATATATATATATATATATATATATATATATATATATATATATATATATATAATTGTTCTTGTAAGAACGAATCTGGAAGACCAACAGATTGCATGATATATACAACAAAACTATTACAACATTTCCCTGGATAGCGGCGAGTCTCTTCTTCCAATGTGTCATTGAGCAACACACACACACACACACACACACATGATTTAGCAATAGAAAAAGGCCGATATTTCAACATTCCAAAAGAAAGGAGACTATGTTTACAATGTCAAACAATAGAGGATGAATTTCATTTCTTAGATGACTGCGAATTATACAAAGAAATTAGAATAGAATTCATACAAAAAATTCAAAATTACATTCCAGATATTATTAAACCCAGTCAGCTATTACTGGAAGACAAACTTGTGGGACTGTTTGGGAGATTTGTCAGTAACTGCTGTCAAAAACGCCATAGCGTGCAAGAGTGATTCAATGTCTTGTTCAGTGTTTATCTATTTTTGTTTTGCTTTTTTCTTCTTCTTTTTTTTGTGTGTGCGTGGTTTCATGTAACTTTGCATGCGTGTCTTATAAACCTTGTTCAGATTTAACTGACATTAAAATTGATTCTGATTCTGAGTTTGATTCACACACACAGAACATGATACGAGTACCGTATGGTAGCTGGAACAGCCCGTCATCAATTCATCTGCGTCACACGAGACGGATGTCGTGTCATTTTCCCCGGTGCCAGACGTTGACGAAAAAACCGTGCGGCACGTCAGAGTTGACTGAGTTGCTGACGTACTTCCCGTGCCCAGACTCCTCGCCGCGCGGTGGCTGATACACTGAGGAACGTAGTCATGTTCCGCCGGTGGTGAATTCAACGGCACTGTTCGGGGGGGAGAAAAAAACAACAGAATAAAAGGTTTTGGATGTAAAATCGACGGGCGCAATAGCCGAATGGTTAAAGCGTTGGACTGTCAATCTGAGGGTCCCGGGTTCGAATCACGGTGATGGCGCCTGGTGGGTAAAGTGTGGAGATTTTTACGATCTCCCAGGTCAACATATGTGCAGACCTGCTAGTGCCTGAACCCCCTTCGTGTGTATATGCAAGCAGAAGATCAAATACGCACGTTAAAGGTCCTGTAATCCATGTCGGCGTTCGGTGGGTTATGGAAACGAGAACATACCCAGCATGCACACCCCCGAAAACGGAGTATGACTGCCTACATGGCGGGGTAAAAACGGTCATACACGTAAAAGCCCACTCGTGTGCATACGAGTGAACGTGGGAGTTGCAGCCCACGAACGCAGAAGAAGAAGGATGTAAAATTACTACATGCAGAATTATCTTAAGGTCAGACATGGCAGCTATTTTCAAAACAGTTTTATTCTAAATTCTTCTTCTTCTTCTTATTATTATTATAGGTGGATATTGTTAGGTATCACCCAGGATTCACAAAAATGTAAAATGAATGCACTCTTCATGCACCGGTTGCCATGGAAACGATTCAAAATGGCCGACAAAAAAAAGAAAGCTCTATAACTACAAAACTATTAAAGGTACTTAAGTTTTTCTTTTTAATTTTGATTTATTGCTACCTGAACTCACTTTCTACGTTAGGATAGCCGAGTCAAAGTGAAAGTTCTTTTGTCATAGCTGTTTATTTTAAAAAAAAAATCAAGAACAGAAAGCGTCATTTCTTTTAGAAAAATGTTGAAAAGTTCAATATTTTAGATATAATGCTATTCCAACGTAGAAAGCGAATTCAGGTAATAACAAATCAAAAACAAAAAGAAAAACTGACGTACCTATGATAGTTTTGTTGTTATAGAGCTTTAAACATTTTTGTTTGTCGGCCATTTTGAATCGTTTCCACGGCAACCGGTGCATGAAGAGTGTATTCTTTTTACATTTTTGGGAATCCTGGGTGATACCTTACAATATCGACCTGTAATGACAATCAGAATTTAGAATAAAACTGTTTTTAAAATAGCTGCCATGTCTGACCTCAAGGGACGCAACCTTTCCTATACAATGCTGTTTCACGATAGTCCTGACGTCCCTTCCCCAGTCTCCTCTCTGGCTGAATGGGAAACCGTCAAACAATCTGGACTTGTGTCTTCGTTCATCATCTTTAAGTAAGGCTCTGTTCCTGAATATATGAATTGTTATAAGAGGGATGGGGGAGGGGGGGGATATCAGACATCAATACACTTTCGGCAGTTTTTGAAATGGCCCAGTAATCAGGTTTCGAAGATCATTGCAGGTGAGACTAAGGTTAACTTGAGTTTCTAATTTTTTTTTTCTCTCTCCTTTTTTTCTTTTAGTTTTCGTTTTGTTTTGCAATAATCTGCAACAGCATACAGCACCAACAGTAGTTCAAGCAGCAGTTGTAAGAGCAGCATTAGCCTTGCAGCTGTAGGCAAAATATTTCAACGTAAAAAGTTGTAGCCGAAGTACTATTGACTGCTAACAGCCGCAGCAGCAGTTTCAGTTTCAGTAGCTCAAGGAGGCGTCACTGCGTTCGGACAAATCCATATACGCTACACCACATCTGCCAAGCAGATGCCTGACCAGCAGCGTAACCCAACGCGCTTAGTCAGGCCTTGAGGGAAAAAAAAGGAAAAAAAAAGGTGAATAAATAATAGATAAGCTTACACAAATAAATAAATAGATAAATAAATAAACAAATAATAACTATAATGTAAAAAAAAAGAAAAAAGAAATGAAACAGAAACTGGTGCATCAATCACAGCGGTATTACAGTTAAGAGGGGCAGAAGTATACCAATGGGACTGACTGGTGGGGTGGGAGGGGGAAGGCGGATCGTACGCAAAACACAGACGGGCGCAATAGCCGAGTGGTTAAAGCGTTGGACTGTCAATCTGAGGGTCCCGGGTTCGAATCACGGTGACAGCGCCTGGTGGGTAAAGGGTGGAGATTTTTACGATCTCCCAGGTCAACATATGTGCAGACCTGCTAGTGCCTGAACCCCCTTCGTGTGTGTATATGCAAGCAGAAGATCAAATACGCACGTTAAAGATCCTGTAATCCATGTCAGCGTTCGGTGGGTTATGGAAACAAGAACATACCCAGCATGCACACCCCCGAAAACGGAGTATGGCTGCCTACATGGCGGGGTAAAAACGGTCATACACGTAAAAGCCCACTCGTGTGCATACGAGTGAACGCAGAAGAAGAAGAAGAAGTACGCAAAACACAGGCACAATTTTCTTGATATTATATCTTTATAGTTCATGCACTATCCCCACGTCCCTTCCCTCTCAATACCAGACCATGAGTGGTGGTCTTGGTTCTAGCCTTTTGGATCAGACGATAAACCGAGGTCCCGTGTGTGCGGCATGCACTTTTTAATTAAAAAATTTTTTTTTTAAAGAGCCCACAGTATCAACAGGGGTGTCCGTGGGAAACTTTCTGCAGATGAAATTTAATAGTCAAACAAAATTCACTTGCATTCAGAAACGAAAACATATGGGTATCAATGCGCTGAACTTGAGAACGCGCTCTCTCCCAAGTGGGGAGAGAGCAGATTTAGTTTCACATCGCGTGATCTGTTGTGACAACAACAACAACAAGAAAGTAACACAACACAATACCTGTACTGTCTGTAACGTCCAGAGCCACCGTCTTGTCCAGTTTCACATAGAGTGATCTGTTGTGACAACAACGACAAAATAAAAAACGTCACACAACACAACACAACACAGCACAGCACAATACAACATAATACCTGTACTGTCTGTAACGTCCAGAGCCACCGCCTTGTCCAGTTTCACATAGAGTGAACTGCTGTGACAACAACAATAACAACAATATAAAAAAGTAACAACACAACACAACACCTGTGCTGGCTGTAACGTCCAGAGCCACCGTCTTGTCCTTCGTCCTGAGGGAGAACCAGCTCTTCTGCACGGGCGACTTGTTCCTGCGGACCGTGATGACGTAGTCGCCCTGGAACCCTCGCAAGGAGATGGTGTTTCCGGTGTCCCCCAGGTTGAAGGTCTGGTTGGTCGTCCACTCTTTCTTCACCAGGCACGCCCACCGCTGGCCCACCTCCTGGTTGTGTGAGTATATATATTGTGTGTGTGTGTGCGTGTGTAACACACTCGTTGAGTGAGTTTTGTACGTACAGTGTTACGTGTGTGTGTGTGGGAGGGGAGGGGGAGGGGGGCGGTGGTTGTTTTGTTTTGTGTGTGTGTGTGTGTGTGTGTGTGTGTGTATGTGCCAAACAGTTGTTGAGTGAGTTTTGTGCGTATAGTCTTACCGGTGTGTGTGTGTGTGTGTGTGTGTGTGTTGTGTTGTGTGTGTGTGTGTGTGTGTGTGTGTGTAGTGGGTGGGTGTGGCGTGTGTTTATGTGTGTTTGTGTGTGTATGTGTGTGTAGCTATGTATTATGTATGTGTATATATATGTGTGTATGTAGCTATGTATTATGTATGTGTTAGTGAGAGAGAAAGAGAAAACAGAGAGAAAGAGACAGAGACAGACAGAAAGAGAGAGAACGAACGAACGAACGAAATTGTTTTTCATGAACTTTGGCCATGGACCACAATTCAAAACCAGGGGACTGGGGGTGGGCATGGGAAGGGGTATTATAACACTTGAATAGATGACACAATATCATAAATATTCATGGACATGACATTAATTCTAATCAATTAGGTCTGAGTGAATGTGCAGAAAGTGAGAGAGAGAGAGAGAGAGAGAGAGAGAGAGAGAGAGAGAGAGAGAGTGCATTTTTTTGTTTGTCGTTGTTGATTTTGTTCTTTTAACCCAATCCCCTCCCACCACTCCTTACCTTACCCCCACCCCCACAACTTACATTCAGTTCTAGACCCTCGACCAGCTCGTGATCAGCAGCTATGGTCTCGTTCCAGAAGTCCCACAGGATCACTCCGCTCATGGCCGGGTGGCCGTAAAAAGCCCGGATGGCGTCCTCGAACCAGTCAGCACGCTCTATCTTGTCGGGCCAGCCCAGGTCGAACTCTGTCATCATGATCTGCAGGCCTGTTTCGGCCAGCCGGTCTATTCGCCTCTGTGGAATGATCGCGAGGAAGGTTGACAAATGTGAGATACTGTTCACGCAC
This sequence comes from Babylonia areolata, assembly GCF_041734735.1. Taxonomy (NCBI): domain Eukaryota; kingdom Metazoa; phylum Mollusca; class Gastropoda; order Neogastropoda; family Buccinidae; genus Babylonia; species Babylonia areolata. The sequence continues at coordinate 31,598,794 of NC_134897.1, read as the reverse complement.
TCGTCTCAGTTTTGACTGAGTGTGTAAGACTGCCCTCTGCACAGGTTTATGAGAGCGTGTTAATAATGCTCTCGTCACAGATAATGAGAGAGTATGTTTGTTTGGACCATTGTCACAGATTTTATATATAGAGTGTGCTAATGCCCTCGTCACAGGTTTGATTGAGTGTAATAATTCCCTCGTCACAGATATGAGAGTGTGTCTGTACCCTCGTCACAGATATATGAAGGGCGCAATAGCCGAGTAGTTTAAGCGTTGGACTTTCAATCTGAGGGTACCGGGTTCGAATCACGGTGACGGCGCCTGGTGGGTAAAGGATGGAGATTTTTCCGATTTCCCAGGTCAACACATGTGCAGACCTGCTAGTGCCTGAACCCCCTTCGTGTGTATACGCACGCAGAAGATCAAATACGCACATTAAAGATCCTGTAACCCATGTCAGTGTTCGGTGGGAAATGGAGACACGAAAATACCCAGCATGCATGAACCACGACAGAGTCATCGGCAAGTCGATGTTGGTCGTGTAACGGAAAGAAGAAGAAGAAGAAGAAGAAGAGTGTGCTTATGCCCTCGTCACAGGGTTGTGTGTAATAATACCCTCGTCACAGATATGAAAGAGTATTTGTACTCTCGTCACAAATATACGAAGAGTGTGCTAAAGCCTTCGTCACAGATTTGAGTGTAATAATACCCTCGTCACAAATATGAGAGAGAGTGTTTGTACCCTCGTCACAGATATATGAAGAGTGTGCTAATGCCCTCGTCATAGGTTTATGTGTAATAATACCCTCGTCACAGATATATGAAGAGTGTGCTTATGCCCTCGTCACAGATATATGAAGAGTGTG
>NC_134897.1:31580446-31592946 GCF_041734735.1 Babylonia areolata | reverse complement strand
CTCTCAGTGTAGCGACGCACTCTCCCTGGGGAGAGTAGCCCGAATTTCACACAGAGAAATCTGTTGTGACCAAAAAAAAAGAAAAAAAAAAAAAAAAAAAAAAAAAAAAAAAAGAGAAATACATCTGAAAATGAAGAAACACACACACACACACCCCACATGTGGTGTCTGTCGTTCTATATTCTCATCTACCACAGGCTTAGCCCCCCCCCCCCCCGGCCCCCCCCCCCTTCCCTCAATATTTCCTCCATCCTTGATTTGTCTTTGGGGAAACTGATGACTGACAAAGGTTTTATTCAAAGATTAAAAAAAAAAAATTCTCGCATTGTAAATTTTTCTCACCCGTTCTCAAGCAGGATATTAGTGGCATCGACAGCTCTACTGAAATCTGGGTTGGTCTGTAAATAAACGAAAATATAAAAGAAAACGTCAAAACGTTACAATGATACGTCAAAACATACTGACAAAAAAACATAAAAGACCTGTAAAGCTATCGAAAAGGTGAAACAAAGTGTGGTTTCAATGTATATAAATATTTTAAAAAATGTCAACCCACTCGACATTCATCCCCCCCTCCCCCCCCCATGAATTTTGATAAAACAGCAGCAAAATATTGAAAGAAATAAGCACATTATGCGTAAATACGTATTTTCTGTCAAAGCTGATTCTTTCCAATATTGGAAACGTATGAACATTACTAACATAAGCTAGCAAATGAACTTATCCTTCAAATCAGTTTGCTTCCAAAGTTAACTTGTCGAACTCGAACTCGAGCTCTAACATTTTAATGACAAAGCCATTTTGCCCGTGTCAAGGGAGTGGGGGTCGGGGGAAGAGTTAACTTGTGACTGGTTTGAATGACAAAACCATTACACAAACAGGCTCATGTTTCATCAACAAAAGGCGTGTAGTAAGTGTATTGTTCAAAGAAAGAAACATCGACATCAGTAACTCATTTGTACACAACTCGAGAATATTTATCTCAACATGACTGCGTTTGTGTAACGTTCAACAGCTATCAAAACTACATCAAATGAAAAATACTTTAGCACATTCTTGAGCACGATATAAACTGTCACTTTGTAGTTACTGTTTATATGTGTATGCACCAACAATCGTAGTGAACCAAACAAAAATATCTCATCACAAACTTCATCAAGATACAAGCTGTTACTTTGTAGCTGCTCTGTTTATGTGTGCATGTATGTTTTCTTCTTCTTCTTCTACTACTTCTTGTTCGTTCGTGGGCTGCAACTCCCACGTTCACTCGTGTGTAAACGAGCGGGGCTTCTACGTGTTTGAGTATGTTTTCTGAATAAAGAAATGTGTGGTTTCCACCACCACACAGAAAGCCTCACGTCAGGTGGGTTTCCCTTGTTGAACTTCCACTTGTAGCTCTGAATGGTGGCCCAGTCAAACAGGTAGTAGGCCAGTTTCAACAGCTCGCTGTAGGCCTCCTCGTTCACCATGTAGTCTCTCAGCAGGCTGCCAAAGGCGAACCAGTGTCTCTTCAGTGCGATCTGCAGAGTGAACAGAACCAGTGTCTCTTTAGTGCAATCTGCAGGGTGAATAGAAATGGAATATAACCAGTGTCTCTTCAGTGCAATCTGCAGGGTGAATAGAAATGGAATAGAACCAGTGTCTCTTCAGTGCAATCTGCAGGGTGAATAGAAATGGAATAGAACCAGTGTCTCTTCAGTGCAATCTGCAGGGTGAACAGAACCAGTGTCTCTTCAGTGCAATCTGCAGGGTGAACAGAACCAGTGTCTCTTCAGTGCAATCTGCAGGGTGAATAGAACCAGTGTCTCTTCAGTGCAATCTGCAGGGTGAATAGAACCAGTGTCTCTTCAGTGCAGTCTGCAGGGTGAACAGAACCAGTGTCTCTTCAGTGCAATCTGCAGGGTGAACAGAACCAGTGTCTCTTCAGTGCAGTCTACAGGGTGAATAGAAATGGAATATAACCAGTCTCTTCAGTGCAATCTGCAGGGTGAACAGAACTAGTGTCTCTTCAGTGCAGTCTGCAGTGTGAATGGAACCAGTGTCTCTTCAGTGCAGTCTGCAGGGTGAATAGAACCAGTGTCTCTTCAGTGCAATCTGCAGGGTGAACAGAACCAGTGTCTCTTCAGTGCAATCTGCAGGGTGAACAGAACCAGTGTCTCTTCAGTGCAGTCTGCAGGGTGAACAGAACCAGTGTCTCTTCAGTGCAATCTGCAGGTTGAACAGAACCAGTGTCTCTTCAGTGCAATCTGCAGGGTGAACAGAACCAGTGTCTCTTCAGTGCAGTCTGCAGGGTGAACAGAACCAGTGTCTCTTCAGTGCAATCTGCAGGGTGAACAGAACCAGTGTCTCTTCAGTGCAATCTGCAAGGTGAACAGAAATGGATTTTTTTGCTGTGGTCTATAGTTTTCTTCGCGCTTGGTTCGTAGCCCATGTAGCCTATTTTTATGTCAGTGGTGCAAATTATTGTTGTTTATTTTGTCTTTTGTATGACAGTGTTGCGATTTTTGGACTATTACTTTTGTCCTTTTTTTTTTCACTTTCCCCCTATATCTTTGAGAATGATTTTACCTTACTGTGAAAACTAAACGGGTCGCAGGTCTCCATTGCGCGCGTGTATTTGTATGTGTGTGTGTGCACGTGCGTACATGTGCATGCTATTTTATATCTTTCATGTTCCAACAGTGGTCAAAGGATTATTCTTAATTCCTTTGTGCGCACACGCGCGCGCGCGCGAGTGTGTGTGTGTGTGTGTGTGTGTGTGTGCGCACACGTATGTGTGTTTACCATAAGATAATTGCGAGCGTGCGTGGCCGTGTGTGTGTGACTGGGTCTTGCATCTCCGTGTATGTGTGTGTTGGCGTGCGTTGTAGCTTTTCTTGTCAGAGACATGAACTAACAGCTTGAACCTCACAGCTGTGCGCCTCCTGCAGAATCATTTCTGTCCCATCATGGTGTATCACTCACCTCAACGTCCACTTCTGCCGCTGGGACTCCCTCTGGTAGATTCACACTGAAACACACACACACACACACCCGCGCACGCACGCGCACACACACACACACACGCACGCACGCACGCACGCACGCACGCACAGACACACACACACACGCACGCAGGCACTCACGCACACACACACACACACACACACACATACACACACACCGGTAGTGGGGAACATTTTGCATTTATTTGACAATGAAACCTTAGTTGTGTACAACAGTGAAAAGCTGATATTTCGTATCCATGTCTTTTCAATTAGGAAAATTACGCTAAACGGTATTTAGATTCGTCCAATATCAGTATGAAGTGGGAACATTAAACCAAAGACAAGCGCACAAACCACGCCCGTCCTTACGTCCCTTTCCACACACACACACACACACACACACACACACACACACACACACACACAAACACACACACACACACACACACACACACCTACACACTCATATACATACATAACATACACACACAAATCCACTCACCTGATCACCACGTTGGATTTTCTGTGTGTCTCAATGTTGACATCGGCCTCCTTGCGCCAGTTGGGGTTTTCAGGGACCTCGTAGAAGGTGAGGTTGTCCACCAGGAAGTCAGTGCCGGCGTCAGGACCTCTCAGGACCAGCTTCGTGTCAGTCACGTCTGTAACACGCGTGGTTAGTTGTCAGTCTAATATCATCATCTTGGATGATTAACAAATAGTGTACACAGCAGCAAAGACAGAAGAAATGTGCAAACACAAATTAGCTTTTATTCAAGACTGGCATAGCCTTTTTAATCCTGACTTTACTGTTTGTTAACCATTTCATCTCCTGGCCTCATTGTTGAATTGCATTGTCTTACGTCTACTTTTAGTATGCTACTTTATGCCTTTTAATTTTTTTTATCATTATCATTTTTAAATTCATATCCTTTAACTGATTTTGTATTGCACATGTATGGCTGTGATGATATATGTATGATTTAATCTATGTTACCTTTTAAAGGTTTCTGTTGTGTTGTTGTTGTCTGCTGTGATTATTTATTGTACGCATGGGCTGCCATCTGAACATTTTATGTCTTTTATGTATACATGGTGAATGACTGCGATTTCCGTGTATTGTTTTATGTGTGTACACCACAAATGAATTTCTCTTGTTGAGACAATAAAGTATTCTGTAATCTGTGTAAAATACGGCCAAAACACAAGTGGCAATACTACACAGTACACAGAGACACACAGGCAAACCTGCAATACAGACATGAACCACGCATACAAGCACACAAAAAATCACTCCCATAATCACACACACATACACCCTCCAATACGTACTGCACACCTCGTAAAACATACAAAATCATGAGCGCTCTGATATCAAGCTGTACAAATGTTGATTTTTGTTGGATACCATCCCATACTGGATTCCTTTATAAAGACCAAGCAGACAGGGCAGCAAAAAGGGGAACAAAGAATCATATAGATAGTATAAAAGTATATTGACCATTGTCATACAAAGAAATAAGCAATATACTAGATAGAGACTTTTATAGGTGCTTGAATTCAAGTCTAAAAGCTCGTCAGTTGACTCTCTCAGACTTTGGTCCGATTCGCAGACCAATTCTGATTTTAGCTCTCAGACTATTATCAAATTCATTTCGGACCAAGTATTGTTCTAATGTCAAGTGCATATGCTTTAGTAACCTGACAGTTAAGCATACAATTATTGACTGTAGCTTGATGAAGCCTTATGTACACGAAAGTGTGTCTTCACAAGTGACTGAGAACGTTGATGTTTTTGACTTTTTGCATTCATTATCAGTTGTTTCGCTTGTCAGTTTAACGACTTCTCTTTTACGAAGTCCTTTAAGTAATTTCCTGTAATTGTATTAAGATTTTTTTTTTTTCAAATTTCACCCTCATTTCACCCTCATTTGCCCAGTTTCGCCCAACCCTCCATTCACTCACATCTCCCACCCCTTCTAACCGATAATACTCAAATGTATTCATAAATAACAAATAGTAAAGAGTGGTAACTCTCCATTACACAAGGTAACACAGCTTCAAGTCAGTGATGCTTACGCTACCGATTCACCTAGCACACAGGTAAATAAAAGGTACATTGGAACAAACCCAGACACTTCCTCAAAAAAGGAAGCGCCGGGCCTGTCCTTATACCAATCATTTGACATGTGCACACAGCAGCAAAGACAGAAGAAATGTGCAAACACAAATTAGCTTTTATTCAAGACTGGCATAGCCTCTTTAATCCTGAATAAATACTTTAACAAAATGTCTTCATTCCCCGATATGTGTGACGGGACATTAAACAAAATTACTCCTCACCAAGCTGAGGGGCCTCGATGTCTCCCTTCAGATGTATCCAGCCGTGTGACGTGCTACAGAAGGATCGGAAGGCGATGTTATAGGACTTCACGGTGTCTGCAACACATGACGTCAGAAACAAAATACGTCACAGTACGTCATCTGGGAAATCACAGCTCCGTGACGTCATGGTTTGACACCTAATGCCGTTACAACACAGGACGTCAAGGTGCTTCTCTGGCGAGTTACTTCGCGTCAGTCAAATCATTTCTGTGTGTAGGGGGTTGAGAGGAAAAGAAATATCTATCTAAATATATACATGTGTGTGTTTTCTGGGGCCGTATCTTAGCATATTTATGACCTTTTAAACAAAATGTTCTATGCCTCTTAGTTATTCTGCTGATGATACAATCTTTCTTTTGCGTTTAAAAAAACAAAACAAAAAAACACGGCGGGAGAGCTTTTTGTTCTTCAGCACTATGAATTTGGAATCCACTGCCTGTGTCAGTCCGTCACAGTACCTCACTCACTTCATTCATGACAAATTTAAAAGCATTTCTTTTGATGCAGTATTTACGTAATTCGGGCATTCCATTCCTTTTATGTCTTCGATGGGTCCACATATTTTCCTTACACGTGTTTTTGTGCGTGTATGTGTTATTGTAAAGCGCTTTAATAGCTCTGAAAGCGCTATATACACACACTGTTATTATCGTTATTATTATCATCATTGTTATAATTGTTCGTGTCAATCTTTTCTCACCACAAATAAAGACCGAAACATCACTGAAGAAAAGGGAATGAACTCACTGTCGGGAAGAGTGCTTTGCACCGCAGCCTTAACGATTTGCCACGGCTTGCCGCTGACGTCAGAGAGCAGTTTGACGTAACCCTCAAAGACGTAATGACGTCCCTTGATGAACTCCACGTTCTTCTGGAGTGGACCGTCGATGTCACGATCTCTGCCATGTGAAATCAGATACTTATTCTATGTTGTTGTTGTTGTTGTTGTTGTTTTTTTTAAGACAGAGAATCACACAGAGAGCGCGTGGGGAGACAGAGAGAAAGAGGGATCGAGAGAGGGAGGGATGAAATGAAGAGTGGGAGGGATAGAAATATGGGGGGGGGGGGGGAGAGAGACGGGGAGAGAGAGAGAGAGAGAGAGAGAGAGAGAGAGAGAGGTGGAGTGAGGGAGGAGGAGGAACTGAGGGAAGTAGAGAGAGAGAGAGACGGGGAGAGAGAGAGGGGGAGAGAGAGATAGGGTGAGGGAGGAGGAGGAACTGACTGATTTGGAGAGAGAGGGAGGAGAGAGAGGGAGAGAGACAGACGGGGAGAGAGAGAGAGACAGGGGAGAGAGAGAGATGGAGAAAGAGACAGACAGACAGACGGGGATAGAGAGAGGGAGAGAGAGAGAGACAGACGGGAGAGAGAGAGAGAGGGAGAGAGACAGACGGGGAGAGAGAGAGAGACAGGTGGAGTGAGGGAGGAGGAGGAACTGACGGAAGGGGAGAGAGAGAAGGGGGAAGAAGGGAACGGAAGAGAGAGTGAGGGGTGGGAGAGAGGGGGGAAGGAACGAATGGACGAGTGGATGTATTGAGAAAGATGAGGAAATAATGAGGGACGGGACTGGAGAGAGAGAGAGAGAGAGGGATAGAGTGAGAGAGGGAGGGAGAGAGAGAGAGAGGGAGAGACATAGAGACAGAGAGAGGGAATGTGAATAGCAATTTTGTCCGAGAACAGCAAATGAATGTTTTCAAGCATGGCCGAATACAAGGGTATTTTCGCACAGTGACAATCAGCTCTCTTGTCGTTGGCCATGAACAGTATGACCATCAATCAACATCTCCCATACGCTGCATTTGTGACCAGCACACGCGCGCGCACACACAGGCACGCACGCACACACTGACACACATACATGCACACACATCTATCTGTCTGTCTGTCTGTCTATATATGCAATTATCCATTGTGAGAAACAGCAGCCTGCTCCTTTTCCACATAACTGTTTTTCGTTTCGACATTCTTTGACGTTTAATTTTGGTTCTTTGTATGATATATCATTTCTTTCAGTCTTTCCGCCTCTGTCTGTCTGTCTGTCTGTCTGTCTTTCTCTCTCTGTTTCTTCCTTCCTTCACTCCATCCATCCTTTTTTACCTGCTGCTGCACAAGATGGAGTAGTGTCCATGCAAGACATCTGTGGTGATTCGCTCCATCTGAAAACCGTTGCTGAACCAGACACCATTTAGGTCGTCTTCAAAGCTCGGGTTCTGCAGCAGGTTGGTTTGACCAATGACTAGGCGACACGTCATAGCCACCGTCAATACAATCCCCCATTGGATGCAGGCCATGTTGCTGCTCTGGAAAAAAAAAAATGTCACCGGAAAATACATATGATGCAAAGTTATGTTTGCGTTTTTCATCTTTCAACAAACCAAACAACTACTATTTTATTTTACTATATTACGTACTGTTTGTTTATTTGTTTTATTTCATTATTTCATTACTTACTGTTTGTGAATGTTATTTGATACAATTCATAATATGGTTCATCAGCCGTCATGATAAAATTGAAGTGCAACGTTGTGAGCACAGTATAAGCTTTAAGCTTGTTGATGCTCTTTTGTCATTCATTGCATTGTAATCATGTGTATTGTTGAACAATTAAAGATTATTTAAACCAAACAACTACCACCCATAAACCCGGTTGTCTCTTCTCTATAGCACAGACTGGAAGCGGGTGTCCTTCAGGGAGACATTACTTCATCATAGATATTGACTTTGTAAAAACACTGATTTTGAAACGAGATGCAAAGCCTTCATGGCTGGTGATGAGATGCAGGGCCGTCAAGGGCAATCACTTCCAGAAAAGGTCCCCTATTGCGGTTCACAATGTTAAAACGTACAAAATGTCACAGTTTGCGACACTTTGTACCGTGTTCGATGGTTCAAAATGTCACAACGGTACAAAATTTCGCAATTATGACATTTTGTACCGGCGTGCGCAGTACAAAATGCCACAGCATTACAATTTTTCACAAATGTGACATTTTGTTCCACTACCACAGAGGCAGTTATGGCCCAGCGGTTAAGATGTCCGCCTGGGGAGTGGAAGCTCCACCATCCTTAAGCAGGGGCTCTCTCCGTCAAAACACACCCGTGATGAGATCACCTTGTTGCGGAAAGGCAAGTTAAACCCCAATCAACAAGCAAACAAAGTTTATTAAACGCAGATTACCTCTGACCAGCGGTCATTTCCTTTGTACAAAGCACAGAAGTGCTCAAGATACCCTAATAAGTTGTTAAATAATCAAAGTCTGCAAATTCGTCAAACTGACCACTCATCAGTGGCATTGGCCACTGGTCATATGCATTACTGAAGGTACAAAATTCTCTGGGGGCAGTAACAAGTTGTGCGCTAACAAGACAGAATGTGACATTTTAGGTCAAAGTGATCACTTGTCATTGTCACTGACCACTGGTCATCTGCATTGTACAAGGTACAGTAGTAAACAAGAGACACTAATAAGCTGATGTATAGCATGCAATTTACAGCAAAGTGACCACTGGTCAATGACACTAACCACTGGTCATCTACATTATACAAGGTGCAGAAATTTTCTGATGACAGAAATAAGCTGTTAAGAGTCACTGACCACCGGTCGTCTACATTGTACAAGGTACAGTAGTACTTATGACACACCAATAAGCTGTAAAATAGTAAAATCTGCAGTTTACGCCAAATGATCTCTGACCTCTGATCTCTGACCTATGCTAGGATACTAGTTTTAAAATCTTTGGTTTAACTCAGCTGGGGATCGAACTTGGAGCTTCCACTGAACAGGCGGACATCTTAACCACTAGGCCATGCGTCTGTGTTGTAGTGGTCATTATCTCTTCACCTTCTCAACTGTACCTTACACAACTGACGAGTCAGACCCGACGGGAAACGGGTGTATTCATGTGTGACAAATTGTACCGCAGTTGACATAGATATACGACAATGTGGAAAAAAAAGTCACAGATATGACAAATTGTAATGCTGTGACATTTTGTACCATGCACACCGGTACAAAATGTTGTAATTGCGACATTTTGCACCGTTGTTACATTTTGTACCGCAACATCCCCCTACCCTAAAAAAAAAAAAAAAAAAAAAAAAAAAAAAAAAAAGAGTAAAGCGAGGAATTTTGGGTGGCAACCAGCAGCTAAATAAACCGAAGTTCAGAAGATTGTGGTTGAGCTATAACAGTCAGACTTAGAAATCACGAAGTTCGAGTCCAGAATGACAAAAAAACTCAAATCCATGAAGAAACAGTTTTGAACGTGTTTGCTCACCATCAGAAAACAAGCGCTATTTTTTTTTTCTCTTTTTTTGGTCAAACCCAAGGTTGTGAGCTGGTATGTAAACGTCAGGGTATTGCAGAAAAAAAAGAGAGAATTAGACATTACAAAAATGGAGATTCATTATTAGATTCAGATGATTAATTCATTTAAGGCTACCGCCCCTTATGAACAGCGGAGATAACAGATTTTAACAGGTCGCTATAACTATTCATGTTAACACCACAAGCTAGTTACAACAATTAGGATATGAGTGTCTCAGTTGAAGTGCTCCACATAAATAGAGGAGACTCGATGGCATCTCGGTAAAACATTGGTCTTCTGATCCAATGGTGTGGGTTCGATCCCATTTCGACCAGGTGTGTCCTTAGGAAAGATACTTTACTTCGACGTTTCTCACTCCACTCAGGTGTGAATGGGTACCTGACTTCAGCTGAGGAAGGTTAAAACGGCGGAACGAGAGGACTGAGACCTAGACTCATCACCATCTTCACGCAAAAGAGAGACATCTTCTTTAACTTGATCCACAGTTCATAGAACTGTTCGTGCCATGCAGAGTTGCTAGAGTTGCCATCACATCAGCCAAGGATGGTTCCTTCAGAGCGGGTGGAGTTTAACAGCCGGGTCTGACGCATTCTAGCGGAGGACATTGCTGCACTCTGGTCAGGATTGGACCCAGGGTTCGCTTCAATGTCTCCACAACGCGGAAGCAGATCACCTTCCCTAAAAGGCAGGTACATTATCATCACCCCAGAAGAAAAGCACAAGGACCAGTCAATGAAAGACACAGGTAACAAACTGACAACGTGGAGATTTGCAATCGATGTCTTGTCTATTTTTCTTTTAACTCTCTCCATACGAACGGCGAAAGAGACGACGTTAACAGCGTTTCACCCCAGTTACCATCATCAAAATATTGCAAGCGGAAGGCTCGGAAACTGAAGAGGTGAATGTTGACAAAGAATACCACAATTCTGACGACGGAAGCTAAATGTTGGGTCATTCGGACACCCACTGGACATCCGAGGGGTCTGTGTAGAGGAGAAGAGAGGACTGGCCGTACTGAGTGAGTTAAACATTTTTTTTTTAAATTCCATTTTGATAGGTTAACATTTTATTACAACAACAACTATTACCCTCTTCCACATAGAGCTGATAAATATGGGCAGGAAAACGCAACGACTGCCAGAAATTCTATCTGTGCCGAAAGCGTGGATACTTACGCATGTTTCTCTAGGCACTGTCAAACGACTATGATTAGTGAAAACTAACAAAGTGAAACCTAGCGGTCGTCTTCCTGCACGTGCGCCCCCAACCGGAAAGACAGAGAAACACACAGAGAAGGTCACCGAGCAAACGAATCATTCCAAGATGGTTCATAACGCTAACAGGAATAGGAACACACACACACACACACACACACACACACACACACACACACACACACACACACACTGCTTACATTTACCAGCTCTCACCACACTCTTACGCGCTACAGCAAAACCCCCTTTTTATACACATCTACACACCCTCCCTTTCGCCACACAGTATAGAAACGACTAATCGAAGACCACCCTGATTAACAAGCCACACGCGGACCGCCAAAGCAAAAAACAAAATAAAACCAACGGACTTCACCTTGTAGCAATAAATCCGCCAGAGTGCTCATCAAACTGGTCAGACTCGGCCACGCTCTTCCGTTTTTATCCTACTACGATGTCGATAAAAAGCAATTATGGTGACGTCCATCCCTTTCATTTCGTGCTGTTAGTGCGAGACCGCTCTTCACATCTGTCACAGAGCCGGGGGCTCCGTTTATCTTCAGCCGATCGCCTGATTGAAGTCACTGGACGTTATGTGCGGAGAGAAACAAAAAAACCGTATGGGTGTTTATTGTCTGCATGGGCGACGGTACAGTTGACTGCCTTCCTCTGATTGCTTTTGTGTGTGTGTGTGTGTGTGTGTGTGTGTGTGTGTGTGTGTGTGTGTGTGTGTGTGTGTATGTGCTTGCTTGCGCGCACGCCTACGTGTCCGTCTGTGTATGCGCGAGAGTTGCGTGTGCGTGGAAATCTGTAGTTGTCGCTTCAGTGGTTTCCGAGGGTGTTCCGCGGACCATGGGCTACATCTACGCTGTCTACGTCAGCCATGCTCACCTTTTACGTTATTCACCTACCTCCCTTTCACATTTCTCATCTTCTAGCTCCTTTGTTTCCTTATCATTTCGTTTCGTGCCCAATCCATCCTTTGTGTTTTGGTCTTTAGTCCAACCCACGTGCACAGTCGTCAGCTTAGGCGTCTTAGATGACGTCAGTATAGCCAGTACTATCACCATCATCATCATCACCATCACCATCATCAAAGACGTCATTGTGCTCAATGCTGTTCTTGAAGTCCTCGTCATGGATGTGATCATATTGATGAACTGGTTCTTTGTCGTATTTCATCCACAGTGTTTTCTACACATCAACAGTGTTTTCTGTTTGTTGCGTCTAGTCTTATTTTGTGTGTGTGTGAAAGCGTTGAGATTATGTTCGTTGTTCGCAAACTGTTACTGTGTTCGTGTGAGTGTCTCGAAGGGATGGTGATGGATAGGGAGGCAGGAGATAGGTGTGTGTGTGTGTGTGTGTGTGTGTGTGTGTGTGTGTGTGTGTGTGTGTGTGTGTGTGTGTTCGTTCGTTCTTTTGTTTACGTCTATCTACGATTCGTTCTTTTGTTGTACGTCTATCTACGATTGTGATTTTAAACAAAACTCCATCACTTTCCCCACCCCCACCCATGCCTTAAATCATCACTACTTTCCCTGTTCCTCTCTCCTCAATTACCACAAAAGGAATATAAACAAATAAAACA
>NC_134897.1:31565446-31575446 GCF_041734735.1 Babylonia areolata | reverse complement strand
TGTGAGAAACTATTTTATGTGTTTGTTTTCTTTGAGGTTTAAAAAAAATCTTTTTCCGTTTTTTTCTTCCCATTTCTTTCAAAGTATCCCAATCTCCAATGCTGCTTTCGTACGCCACGTTTTGTCCATATATAGGGTGTACCAAAAAAAGTGAACCGCTTTTTGACAAGTATTTTTCTCAGTGATAGAGAAACCGAATTCATTGAAAATTTTCACAATTTTCACACAGTAACCTTAGGGTATCATCAACAAGTCTACAAAATATCTAAAAGTTCGAATGCAAATTATGCGAGTATTGTCAAGTTCAAAACAGCATGTCAAAAAATCCAATATCAGAGGAAAACTCAATTCAGTTTATGCTCAATGTGGCCTCCATCTTCCTCCACGACTAAATCAAGCCGTTTCTTCCAAGCAGAAATGCTTTTACGTATTTCTTCCACCGATATATCTCCTCCCATGACATAATTATCCTGTTTTCAATTCTATCACTGAGAAAGTACTTGCCAAAAAGCGGACACCCGATATGCTGTGGACAAATAGATCATAAGTAACAGGTAACGCGTGGTGCGTAATTATATAGGCTACATTGAGCATGCATGTGGATGTGCTCAGTGTGTGTGTGTGTGTGTGTGTGTGTGTGTGTGTGTGCGCGCGCGCGTGTGAGTGTGTGTGTGTGTGTGTGTGTGTGTGTGTAACTCGACAGAAACTGAGTTTGGTATCCGCGCGTACACACACACAACACACACACACCAACACACACCAACAGCGTGCATGCAGAGGCAAACTCAGTTCCTTTCGGACACTGTGAGTGCAAGGAGCTTTGTTCAAGAATCTGTTATAAAACGAACGTTTTGGAAAAAAAAAATGCTGAAAAAAAACAGCACTAAAGAAGCAGTATATGGAAAACGACACATCTATTTACACACAGACACAGACACAGACACACACACACACACACACACACACACACACACACACACACACACACACACACACAGCGCACACGTACAGCAATATATTTTTCTCGCTTCCCCAAAGGCTCCGGGAGCGATATGAGCTTCGATACGGATTCTTTGATGAACGTGTTGACGAAAACACACACACAAACACAAACACACAAACACACACACACACACGCACACACACACACACACACACACACACACACACACACACACACACACACACACACACACACACAGCGCACACGTACAGCAATATATTTTTCTCGCTTTTTCAAGGGCTCCGGGAGCGATATGAGCTTCGATACGGATTCTTTGATGAACGTGCTGACGAAAACACACACACACACACACACACACACACACACACACACACACACACACACACACACACACACACACAGAGAGAGAGAGAGAGAGAGAGAGAGAGAGAGAGAGATCCTGACAGAGATAATGTTAATAACTCAAGCAAAACTGACCGTATGTTTTCTTCCAAAACAAAGGGAATTACACTAACAGAAGGCCTACCAGTCTAATATTCAGACAACGACTAGATGCTGTAAAAACCATTTTTTTTCGTAGAGTGACTTGCATTAGTGATAATGTAATTACTCCCATGAAATTCATCCAGGAATGTGAACAGATAAAGACGTTATTGCCTCGTTTATTTACAAAATCTGCAGTTCCACCCGCTTTCATCGGAGACACTTTATATGATAATCAACTTATGTTTGAAATAGCTCAGAGCTTAACTATGCGCCACATTGGCTCTCTGTGTTGTAATAACGCCAGTTGGTTGGTTAGTTTGTTGTTTTATTTTGTCATATATACCCCCACTCCTCCAACACCCCCTTAGTGATTCGCAGTTTCAATCTCATTTTCAGTTTCCTCAAGAGATTGTCAGTGCATGAAGACCAGTCCCTATTCGCTGTAATGACCTCCATCTTTAACCAACAGGCCGTGGTTGACGACTGTCCACAGCTACAGCTGAAGAAAGGATGCATGACCTACACATGGACCCAGACCAGCGACCAAGACCTTAAGCGCTTAACCTGCCATAGGAAGCTACACCTTTGTCGAGTAAACCTGGTCAGACCGCGCATCTTCTCTGTTGTCGGCGTTTCAAGCCCTTGACACTGCTGCTGACGAGTATGTTCGTCCTTGAAGGGCCGTCGCCTGGACTAGGCTGACCCTGGAGAAAGGTCCAGTGACGGTGAAGAAAGACCCACTGACCACAGGGAAAGTCCTGTTGACAGTGGGAAAGACTACAACTTGGGATTCTCTCTTGAGGGCACATAAGACCGTATGGCTGTGTCTGGAGTGGCACTGTCTTCATCTGTCTGCGGGCAGGGGCGGTTTGGTCTGTGGGGTGTGCTCAGCAGCTGGAGGGTGGTGTCTTTTGCCGGTGGGCTCTGCAGTCATGAAATACTGGCTGGTACACCCATGGGGATACTTCTTTTAAGGCTGTCGCGAGTTGCATCCTGTGGTCTCTTTTGCCTCTGTTCGGGAGCAGTTATGTCCCTTGAATTCTTAATGGAGTGTCCTGTGCGTGCCTGCACCCATCGTGAACACAGCGCAGGCCTCCGAGGGTGGTGCAGGATTGTTCCAAGGGCGGGTGGAGACAGTGCTTCTCTGGGTCCTCCCCAGCACCTAGGGGTGTTTCTCTTTCTCCTCAGAGCTTACACATCAGAACGTCAGTCACCATTCTTTCTTTGGACCTTCCCTCTTGGGATTGCATTATTTTGGTTCAGCGAAGATCAAGCACACCAATGAAAAGTAGTACACAACATTTTTGTATTTGTATTTCTTTTTATCACAACAGATTTCTTTGTGTGAAATTCGGGCTGCTCTCCCCAGGGACAGCGCGTCGCTACACTACAGCGCCACCCTTTTTTTGTAATTTTTCCTGCGAGCAGTTTTATTTGTTTTTTCCCATCGCAGTGGATTTTTTCTACGGAATTTTGCCAGGGGCAACCCTTTCGTTGCCGTGGGTTCTTTTACGTGCGCTAAGTGCATGCTGCACACGCGACCTCGGTTTATCGTCTCATCCGAACGACTAGCGTCCAGACCACCACTCAAGGTCTAGTGGAGGGGGAGAAAATATCGGCGGCTGAGCCGTGATTCGAACCAAGCGCGCTCAGATTCTCTTGCTTCCCAGGCGGACGCGTTACCTCTAGGCCATCACTCCACACGACCGCACTCAATAGTGACCGCACTTCAGTTTCAGGCCATACTGATCTCATTTCAGCAGGGTTTTAGCAGCAATGGTGTTCAGTCCAACAACACACAGTGACCGACTGTGTCCACTGCGTTCCGTTGCCAATGAACAGACACATTGGTTCCCGGTGTAGCGTCACAAATAGCTACACCCCCCCCCCCCACCTCCCTCTCCCCAACCCCTACCGTAATTCGCTCGGGGGACGTATCAGTGTCATAAAACGACAGTTAAAAAAACGGGAATGAAATAATCAAAATAAAACAAATAGGTAAACAAAAACAAAAAACAACAAAGAAAAAAAGTGCGTTCATCACAGAATCCGAATTGAATCTCATATCGCTCCAGGGCCCTTGGGGAAGCGAGAAAAAATGAATAAAACACATTAAAAGGTAATAGAATAATAGAAATACATCGAAGGCAAATGATTGAAATAGATGATTTATGATCACTTTTTAAACACAATTGAAAACTGCCGGGTCCAGTAAAGTTTTTTTGTTTGTTTGTTTTGGATCATCGCCTCGAAAAGGAAGCAGTAAATGATCAGTTGATGCACTGCTCGAATGCTGAAGCTGTTCTACCTGTGTCACTTCTGATGGGAAGGGTCAGGTCAGGGGCATAGCCCTTGCTACTGGTACCATGTAACCCAGTACTACCTGCCGCATGTGAAGTCACCCAACAACGGACCAGGCGGAGGAGGAAACCTTTTCCAACGGCTGTGAAGGCGGAAGAGGATGACCAAAGGGCAGGGGGAACTCTTATCCTTGGCTGGAAGTCCTCCGAGGAGACGGAACTCCGAAGAAAAAACCTGCACCTGCCGAGGCCGTCCTACATGTGGCAGTATCTGCACCTGT
This sequence comes from Babylonia areolata, assembly GCF_041734735.1. Taxonomy (NCBI): domain Eukaryota; kingdom Metazoa; phylum Mollusca; class Gastropoda; order Neogastropoda; family Buccinidae; genus Babylonia; species Babylonia areolata. Next base: position 31,571,415 of record NC_134897.1, on the reverse strand, counting down.
GGGACTCTGAGCGTCGGTAGGCGAGAGAGTGGGGAAGGGACTGCACAACTCTTCACTAAAAAAAGAAAGTCACCTGTGCTGGTCAGGCAACCACGCTAATGTCGGAACGTCGAGCTAAGAATCGGCCTCTTCTCCCATATGAGGACACACACCGACAGATCAGCTTGTCCGACGGGAGACTCCATTATTATCACTTCTGATGGGAACATTAAACCCGCTGTCACTACATTTTGAGCTGTGAACAACATTTCCTTCCCTTCCCATTGTCTGGGACGCTTGGAGGAAAATGGTGTACCCAATATAAAGCTCTGACCCGACGATGGTCATGAAGTATCATTGTCACTTCACACACACACACACACACACACACACACACACACACACACACACACACACACGCACACACACAATACACACACACACATACAAACACACACACGCACACACAATACACACACACACATACACATACAAACACACACACACAACGCACACACACACACACAAACACACACACACACATATACACACGCACACACACACACAACGCACGCACACACACACACACACACACACACACACACACACACACACACACAACGCACATAATAGGTACTTGGTTACCTACTCGCAGTGAGCACGAAAGTACAACCACATACACTTGCAAATGGTATAAGTATGCGTTCTTTCTCTTACATTCTTTCCCTTGCAAATGGTATAAGCATGCGTTCTCTCTCTTACACTCTCTTCCTTGCAAATGACATAAGTATGCGTTCCCTCTCTAACATTATTTCCCTTGCAAATGGTATAAGCATGCGTTCTCTCTCTTACACTCTCTTCCTTGCAAATGACATAAGTATGCGTTCCCTCTCTAACATTCTCTTCCTTGCAAATGGCATAAGTGTGCGTTCTCTCTCTTACATTATCTCCCTTGCAAATGGCATAAGTATGCGTTCTCTCTCTTACATTATCTCCCTTGCAAATGGTATAAGTATGTGTTCTCCCTCTTACATTATATCCCTTGCAAATGACATGTGTGCGTTCTCGCTCTTACATTCTCTTCTTTGCAAATGGACATAAGTATGCGTTCTCTCTCTTACATTATCTCCCTTGCAAATGGACATAAGTATGCGTTCTCTCTCTCTTACACTTTCTCCCTTCAAATGGCATAAGTATGCGTTCTCCCTCTAACATTCTCTTCCTTGCAAATGACATAAGTATGCGTTCTCTCTCTTACATTCTCTTCCTTGCAAATGACATAAGTATGCGTTCTCTCTCTTACATTATCTCCCTTGCAAATGACATAAGTATGCGTTCTCGCTCTTACATTCTCTTCCTTGCAAATGGCATAAGTATGCGTTTTGTCTCTTACATTATCTCCCTTGTAAATGGCATAAGTATGCGTTCTCTCTCTTGCAAATGGCATAATTATGCGTTCTGTCTCTTACATTCTCTCCCTTACAAATGGCATAAGTATGCGTTCTCCCTCTCTTACATTCTTTCCCTTGCAAATGGCATAAGTATGCGTTCTCTCTCTCTTACATTCTCTCCATCTCTCTCTGTCCAGGAAGCTGGTCATAGCTATCTCTTGGTGCCACCCAATGAGCACAAGGCTTGCCCAAACGTCCTTCTCTGTCTCTGTGTGTCTGACTCCAGCATAATTAAACAGCAATCCGACGAGTCCCCGCTTCGAAAATATTAACTGGCTATGATTCCTTGTTTAAAGAACAGCGAAAATTCTCAAACAAAGAAACAAGCAAACAACACGAAACTGAAACACACACACACACACACACACACACACACACACACACACACACACCTACACACACACACACACACACACACACACACCTACACACACACACACACACACACACACACACACACACACACACACACACACACACACACACACACACACACACACACACACACACACACACACACACACACAGCGCACACGTACAGCAATATATTTTTCTCGCTTTTTCAAGGGCTCCGGGAGCGATATGAGCTTCGATACGGATTCTTTGATGAACGTGCTGACGAACACACACACACACACACACACACACACACACACACATCATCATCATCATCATCAGTGTGTCCAATTTGAGACAAAGGAAACCCCAAACTGTTCCGTATTTAAACGACGCATCATGATACAAAATTAGTTTGTTTGTACAAACGGGCATGAACTTCAAAAATAAAATAAATAAAAAAATACGAAAAGAAAGAAGAGAAAAAAAAAAGGACACACATCAACACGCTCCACTTACAGACACACACCTGTTGGATATTAAAAATATATATGTTTATTGTCGATTACAAAACATAGCATTTCCTTGAAAACCAAAGAAGAAAAGTCACAGATTAGATTCATGCATATTTTTACAGACTGCGTTAGTTGCATGCCAGAATAAAAACATAACATAACCGTGGAAAACAAGGAATACATTTTTTTTTTCCGAGTGATATTATCAAGAAAGTCTTTTCGCTTTTGAGCTCCTGAGAACACTCTTCCATTGATCATGGAGTGAATAAAACAAGGTATTGAAGAGACCACACTGGTCAGGGCGCGCGCTCGCGTGCGTGCGTGCGTGCGTGCGTGCGTGCGTGCGTGCGAGCATGCCGATGTCCGTGTGTATGTCTTTTCACGAAAAATGTCACAAAGGAAGTAAGTTAAAAAAATCAGACACATAAACTGACGATTGTTTTTCGTATTATTGTGGATTTCAAGGTGTAGAAATCAAAAGGTGATCAATCAGACATATTCTAAACATTTACTTATATCAATCAGAATAATGAACACACAAAAAAGGTATATATAAAAAAAATCAACTATAACTATGTTAAACACTCAAAATCTACCAATAGAATAGCATCGTGTTTTCACAAATTTATGAAGAAATAATACCATTTTCGTTGTCTAACTATTTAATGTTTACTTTCATTTTCTGAAAATATTGTTTGAGTTTATATCATAGTAAATATTGTTTGTCATAACAGTAGTGTTTTGGAATTTATTTACAAAAAATATAGGTGAATGAAGACTGGCAAGTGAATAAAATACTATTTCATCATCTAAGGAAGCGTGAATATGAGAATGTGAAAATGTGTGTGTGTGTGTGTGTGTGTGTGTGTGTGTGTGTGTGTGTGTGTGTGTATGTGCGTGTGTGTGTGTGTGTGTGTGTGAATGTGGGTGTGTGAATGTGTGTGTGTGTGTGTGTGTGTGTGTATGTGTATGTGTGTGTGTATGTGTGTGTGTGTGTGTGTGTGTGTGTGTGTGTGTGTGTGTGTGTGTGTGTGTGTGTGTGTGCGCTTGCGTACGTAAGGGGTCGGGGTGGGGGGCAAAGGGCCCGGGGGGTGAGGTGGGGGTTGGGGGGCGGAGGACAAAAGACAGTATGAGCAAGAAACACGCGAGAATGGTCCTTTCGTCAAGTGGTTGCACTAAATGCAAACAAATGCCATGAAACATAAGCCGTGCCAACGAAAGACATGCAGCAGTCCTGCACAAACACGTGCAGCAAACTTGTGAACAAAGACAAAGCAATGGAAACATTCTGTGGGAGGACGAGGACGAGGACAAGACAAAGCATTCGTTGTAGGGGGAAAAAACCCAAAACAACAACAACAACAACAACCAACTATGATGAAAGAAGTCATCTGCAACGAAATGGATTGATCACTGTATGCTTGATGATGGCGACGATGATAATTATGTTCGAGATGTAACGAGAGAGACAGAGAGAGAGAGACAGAGAGAGAGAGAGAGAGAGAGAGAGACAGAGACAGAGAGAGAGAGAGACAGAGAGAGTCAGAGACAGACAGACAGACAGATAGATAGGCAGATTAAGGGAGAGAGAGAGAGAGATAGCAGATGCAAAAAATATACAGAAAAAGAAAAAAGTGATAATTATTTTGTCATGCAGAACGTCTTCAGTGTGGTCTAAAAATCTACAGACAAAACAATCCTCAAATGTGTATGATTATTGCGAAGCAAACGCCAACAGCTGAACAGCAGGCTTTTGAACTGGGGTGTGTGTGTGTGTGTGTGTGTGTGTGTGTGTGTGTGTGTGTGTGTGTGTGTGTGTGTGTGTGTGTGTATGTGTGTGCGTGTGTGCGTGCGTGCGTGCGTGTCTGTGTCTGTGTGTCTTTGACTGTGTCATATAGAACCGGAGTTAAACAATCAGTCCATTGAAGAAGAAACAAAAGGTATGCGTAACAAAACAAAAAAGAGTGCCGGTAATTCCCATGTCCATGCCAAAAAGGACGCTCATCACCTCTGCAGTGAAACGCATGATTGACACGGATGATGAGCTGCTGCTGCTGCTGGTCTGGTCTGGTCTGAGGAACGATGCTGCATTATCTTTCGGTGGACTTGGGGGATCCCCCGGGTACCGGCAATGGTCAACTGTGGCCGGGTGGTTCGTTCGGACGTTGGCTGTTCACAGTTTGTGAGATTCGTAACCCATGTTGTCGATGCCAGTTGTGTCAATATAGGACGGGATCTGCAAACAGATCAAACATCTAGATACCGAAAAAGCATTAGAAAAATAAAGTTTTGGGCATGTTCTTTTTTTTTCTTCTGTCTAAAATATTTTCCACTAATAATTCCAAGTCATCGTAACTTATGGCATCGAAAAATGAACGCGAATTATGCTGTATAAAACCTGAAAAAAAAGAAGACAAATTACTTTGTCCTGGGTAATGCCGGTAGCTTGCGACATTATACCGTGACTGTAGCATCACCATTTCACTGTTGTTGTTTTTTTATGTAATTGTTAGTTAATTCGTTTTGAGTAATGCACTTGAGACACGATTCACCACTTTATATGGGGCTTTAAGGGAGGATGAATTTTTGTTTAATGTCCCGTCACACATATCGGTGATTGAAGACATTTTGTTAAAGTATTTATGAATACATCTGAGTATTATCGGTTAGAAGAGGTGGGAGATGTGGATGAATGGAGGGTTGGGGGAAACTGGGCTTTAAGCTTTATGATTAAAGTTGAGTTCTCTCTCTCTCTCTCTCTCTGTCTCTGTGCCTGTGCCCCCCTCTCTTTCTCTCTCTCTCTCTCTCGCAAACAGGCGTACACCAGAAAAAATTTCCAATGTATAGTTAGATAAAACACGATATCAGCACACGAGAAACGTCAAACCACTAATGCTCTGCCTGAAGGTATCAGCCAAACTAACTCTAATGCTCCATGTGAACTATCGACCAAATTAACTGTGATACTGAATCATCCGCCAAACCAGTTTTAACTCACTCAGTACGACCAATCCTCTCTTCTCCTCTACACAGACCCCTCGGATGTCCAGTGGGTGTCTGAATGACCCAACCTTTAGCTTCCGTCGTCAGAATTGTGGTATTCTTTGTCAACATTCACCTCTTCAGTATAAGAGCCTTCCGCTTGCAATATTTTGATGATGGTAATTGGGGTGAAACGCTGTTAACGTCGTCTATTTCGCCGTTCGTATGGAAAGAGTTAAAGCTCTATCTGAAGCTATCAGCCAAACAAACTCTAATGCTCTATCCGAACTATCGACCAAATTAACTGTGATACTGAATCATCCGCCAAACCAGTTTTAAAGCTCTATCTGAAGCTATCAGCCAAACAAACTCTAATGCTCCATCCGAACTATCAACCAAATTAATTGTGATGCTGAATTATCACCCAAACCAATTCTGATGCTCTGTCTGAAGCTATCAGACAAACTCACTCTAATGCTGTCTAAAGCGGGCAGTGATAATACAATCTTTATGGCGAAAATGGGCGCCGTTTCCTTTTTTTTTTTTCATTCTTTGTTGAAAAAAAAGTAATCGATATTTTTCAGGATTATGAAAATGCTAAATAAAAACACAGTTAGCTGATTAACCAGCCAACCAACCAAGTGGCCAAAATGCATAATTAACCATCTAAATAATCAACTGTCTTACCACCGAAACAACAACCAAT
>NC_134897.1:31535446-31557946 GCF_041734735.1 Babylonia areolata | reverse complement strand
TCGAAAACGGTGTATGGCTGCCTACATGGCGGTAATTCAATGCACATCGGTCTTGGAGCACAACACAGTGAGGGTGGGTGGGAAACAAAAGGCGACGGGCGAGTGTCATTGACAGCAAGGTGGGAAATGAGATTCTTCTGCTTCATTAAAAGATTCCAGAACATTTCTGTAACACGTTCAATAATGATACAGGTAACGTGGAAACGACGGTCACTGCATCTGTTAACATTTCGTTACTACCTGTATCCATTTGACGCCATTATCATAACAGTCGACACACGTTCATGTACGACAGTATGGACAAATGATTTTACTGACACAACAGGTAAACTGTTTAAACATGCCAATCGAGGTTTACAAAACAAACAAGTACAGATATCTGATCAGTGATAAACTTCCAACCCACACTAAATAACCACGGTTAACGGGAAAGATGACAAGACGGTAGAGGGAGCGGCGGAGGGAAGGAGAGAAGGGAAGAGGATGTTGGGGTGTTGGAGGGGGGGGGGAGGTTAAAGGATGAGCTGGTGTTGAAGGGGGGGAAGACAAGGTGAGAGGCGAAAGGAAAGAGAATTCTTAACAAGGGGGAAGGAAAGAGAATTCTGAACAAAGGGGGAAGGAAGGAAAGAGAATTCTGAACAAGGGGGAAGGAAGGAAAGAGAATTTTGAACAAGGGGGAAGGAAGGAAAGAGAATTTTGAACAAGGGGAAAGAAAAGAGAATTGTGAACAAGGGGGAAGGAAAGAGAATGTAGAACAAGGGGGAGGGAAAGAGAATTTTGAACAAGGGGGAAGGAAAGAGAATGTAGAACAAGGGGGAAGGAAAGAGAATTTGAACAAGGGGGAAGGAAAGAGAATGTAGAACAAGGGGGGAGAGGGGGAAGAGGAGAGAATCTGAACAAGGGGGAAGGAAGGAAAGAGAATTTTGAACAAGGGGGAAGGAAGGAAAGAGAATTTTGAACAAGGGGAAAGAAAAAGAGAATTGTGAACAAGGGGGAAGGAAAGAGAATGTAGAACAAGGGGGAGGGAAAGAGAATTTTGAACAAGGGGGAAGGAAAGAGAATGTAGAACAAGGGGGAAGGAAAGAGAATTTGAACAAGGGGGAAGGAAAGAGAATGTAGAACAAGGGGGAAGGAAGGAAAGAGAATTATGAACAAGGGGGAAGGAAAGAGAATTCTGAACAAGGGGGAAGGAAGGAAAGAGAATTCTGAACAAGGGGGAAGGAAAGAGAATTTTGAACAAGGGGAAAGGAAAGAGAATTTTGAACAAGGGGAAAGGAAAGAGAATTTTGAACAAGGGGGAAGGAAAGAGAATTATGAACAAGGGGGAAGGAAAGAGAATTCTGAACAAGGGGGAAGGAAGGAAAGAGAATTTTGAACAAGGGGGAAGGAAGGAAAGAGAATTTTGAACAAGGGGGAAGGAAAGAGAATTTTGAACAAGGGGGAAGGAAAGAGAATTCTGAACAAAGGGGAAGGAAAGACAATTCTGAACAAGCCGAAAGGAAAGAGAATTCTGAACAAGGGGGAGGAAGGAAAGAGAATTCTGAACAAGGGGGAAGGAAAGAGAATTCTGAACAAGGGGGAGGAAGGAAAGAGAATTCTGAACAAGGGGGAAGGAAAGAGAATTTTGAACAAGGGGGAAGGAAAGAGAATTTTGAACAAGGGGGAAGGAAGGAAAGGTGTATGTGTGTGTGTGTGTGTATGTGTGTGTGTGTGTGTGTGTGTGTGTTCGTGCGTGCATATCTCTGCGTGTGTGTGTGCATGTGTGTGTGTGTGTGAAAGGAGAGAGACAGAGAGAGAGAAACAGACACACAGAAAACCACAGAAAAAAGACACACATTGAGGTATCCCCAAAAGACACAGAAAAAGACACACACTGAGGTATCCCCAAAAGACACAGAAAAAAGACACACATTGAGGTATCCCCAAAAGACACAAAAAGACACACACTGAGGTATCCCCAAAAGACACAGAAAAACACACAAATTGGAGGTATCCCCCAAAGACACAGAAAAAGACACACATTGAGGTATCCCCAAAAGACACAGAAAAAGACACACATTGAGGTATCCCCAAAAGACACAGAAAAAGACACACACTGAGGTATCCCCAAAAGACGCAGAAAAAAGACACTGAGGTATCCCCAAAAGACACAGAAAAAGAAGACATATTGAGGTATCCCCAAAAGACACAGAAAAAGACACACACTGAGGTATCCCCAAAAGACAGAAAACGACACACACTGAGGTATCCCCAAAAGACACAGAAAACGACACACACTGAGGTATCCCCAAAAGACACAGAAAAAAAGACACACACTGAGGTATCCCCAAAAGACGCAGAAAAAAGACACTGAGGTATCCCCAAAAGACACAGAAAAAGAAGACATATTGAGGTATCCCCAAAAGACAGAAAAAGAAGACACACACAGAGGCATCCCCAAAAGACACAGAAAACAGACACACATTGAGGTATCCCCAAAAGACACAGAAAAAGACACACACTGAGGTATCCCCAAAAGACACAGAAAAAGACACACTGAGGTATCCCCAAAAGACACAGAAAAACACACACATTGAGGTATCCCCCAAAGACACAGAAAAAGACACACATTGAAGTATCCCCCAAAGACACAGAAAAAGACACACATTGAGGTATCCCCAAAAGACACAGAAAAAGACACACACTGAGGTATCCCCAAAAGACACAGAAAAAAGACACACATTGAGGTATCCCCAAAAGACACAGAAAAAGACACACACTGAGGTATCCCCAAAAGACACAGAAAAAGACACACACTGAGGTATCCCCAAAAGACACAGAAAAAAGACACACACACCGAGGTATCCCCAAAAGACACAAAAAAGACACACACTGAGGTATTCCCAAAAGACACAGAAAAAAGACACATTGAGGTATCCCCAAAAGACACAGAAAAAGACACACTTGAGGTATCCCCCAAAGACACAGAAAAAAAGACACACACTGAGGTATCCCCCAAAGACACAGAAAAAGACACAGACTGAGGTATCCCCAAAAGACACAGAAAAAAGACACACACTGAGGTATCCCCAAAAGACGCAGAAAACGACACACACTGAGGTATCCCCAAAAGACACAGAAAAAGACACACACTGAGGTATCCCCAAAAGACACAGAAAAAAGACACACACACCGAGGTATCCCCAAAAGACACAGAAAAAGACACACACTGAGGTATTCCCAAAAGACACAGAAAAAAGACACATTGAGGTATCCCCAAAAGACACAGAAAAAAAGACGCACACTGAGGTATCCCCCAAAGACACAGAAAAAGACACACACTGAGGTATCCCCAAAAGACACACAAAAAAGACACACACTGAGGTATCCCCAAAGACACAGAAAAAGACACACTGAGGTATCCCCAAAAGACACAGAAAAAAGACACACACTGAGGTATCCCCAAAAGACACAGAAAAAAGACACACACACGAGGTATCCCCAAAAGACACAGAAAAAGACACACACTGAGGTATCCCAAAAGACACAAAAAAAGAAACATCTGAGTATCCCCAAAAGACACAGAAAAAAAGACACACACCGGGCATCACACAGAGACCCCAAAAAGACACACATAGTAACCAAAGCACAAACACACACTGAGGTATCCCCAAAAGACACAGAAAAAGACACACACTGAGTATCCCCAAAAACACGAAAAAGACACTCCTGGAAGAGTCCAACGACAAGAAAAAAGAACACAAGCAGGGATACCCAAACGACACAGAAACGGAACTGGTATTCTTGAAACACAGTCAATAAAGAACTGTGGTACCAAAGACTCACAACAACAGAACTGCACCAGACACAAAAAGCAAACAGTAATCCACAAAAGACACAGAAAAAATGACACACACTGAGGTATCCCGAAAAGACGCAGAAAAAAGACACTGAGGTATCCCCAAAAGACACAGAAAAAGAAGACATATTGAAGTATCCCCAAAGGACACAGAAAAAGACACACATTGAAGTATCCCCAAAAGACACAGAAAACGACACACACTGAGGTATCCCCAAAAGACACAGAAAAAAAGACACACACTGAGGTATCCCCAAAAGACGCAGAAAAAAGACACACACTGAGGTATCCCCAAAAGACACAGAAAAAAGACACTGAGGTATCCCCAAAAGACACAGAAAAAAGACACTGAGGTATCCCCAAAAGACACAGAAAAAGAAGACACACACTGAGGTATCTCCAAAAGACACAGAAAAAAAGACACACACTGAGGTATCCCCAAAAGACACAGAAAAAAAAGACACACATTGAGGTATCCCCAAAAGACGCAGAAAAAAAGACACTGAGGTATCCCCAAAAGACACAGAAAAAAACACACACACTGAGGTATCCCCAAAAGACGCAGAAAAAAGACACACACTGAGGTATCCCCAAAAGACACAGAAAAAAGACACACACTGAGGTATCCCCAAAAGACACAGAAAAAAAGACACACATTGAGGTATCCCCAAAAGACGCAGAAAAAAGACACTGAGGTATCCCCAAAAGACACAGAAAAAGAAGACATATTGAGGTATCCCCAAAAGACACAGAAAAAGACACACATTGAAGTATCCCCAAAAGACACAGAAAACGACACACACTGAGGTATCCCCAAAAGACACAGAAAAAAAGATACACACTGAGGTATCCCCAAAAGATGCAGAAAAAAGACACACACTGAGGTATCCCCAAAAGACACAGAAAAAAACACACACACTGAGGTATCCCCAAAAGACACAGAAAAAGAAGACACACACTGAGGTATCTCCAAAAGACACAGAAAAAAACACACACACTGAGGTATCCCCAAAAGACACAGAAAAAAGACACACACTGAGGTATTCCCAAAAGACACAGAAAAAAGACACACACTGAGGTATCCCCAAAAGACACAGAAAAAGAAGACATATTGAGGTATCCAAAAAAAACAGAGAAAAAAGACACACACTGGGGATACACACTGAGGTATCCCCAAAAGACACAGAAAAAAAACCACACACACACTGAGGTAAACCCCAAAAGACAGAAAAAAGACACACACTGACGTATCCCCCCCCCCCCCCCCCCCCCAACACACACGTACCTCCGTGGTAAGAGTCAGACCGAGCAAGAAAAAGACAAAGCAGAAACCCATGACGACACAGAACTTGAACTTGCGTGTCTTGGGAAACACGTCCATAAAGGATGTGGTCACTGTCTCCACCAGCACGAACTGCAACAGACAAAAGCTTTAAGCAGTAGACAACAACAAAAATGACAAATTGCAGGACTGACCACTTCCATAAAGGATGTGGTCACTGTTTCCACCAGCACGAACTGCAACAGACGAAAGCTTTAAACAGTAAACAACAACAAAAATGACAAATTGCATGACTGACCACTTCCATAAAGGATGTGGTCACTGTTTCCACTAACACGAACTGCAACAGACGAAAGCTTAAAACAGGAAGCAACAACAACAACAACAACAACAACAACAAAATAACAATTTGCACGACGAACGGGCAAACTGAAGCCACAGAGAGAGACAAGACAAGACAAGACAAGACAAGACAAGACAAGACAAATTCTTTATTTCGAGGATAATAGATAAGCACTGCTTTGCATTTTTACATCCAGTCCCCGCCCTGAATAGGGTCTACACTACACAATACTAAATAAAATGAAACAACTGTGTTAGGAGAGATACATAACAGAGGAGAAAAAAATATTTAAAAAACCCAACAACAAGAACAACAAGAACAACACACACACACACACACACACACACACACACACACACACGCGGGCGCGCGCGCGCACGCACGCACGCACGCACGCACGCACGCACACACACACACACACACACACACACACGGCATACAGGCACAAGCATGGTGTTAGTAAAATGCATAGTAAAATATGAACAAAATTTAAGAAAGAGAGAGAGAGAGAGAGAGAGAGAGAGAGAGAGAGAGAACACCACAGACAAAGAGAAACAGAAGGAAAGAAACAGACAAACAAACAAGACAGACATCCACAGACATGCGAACATAACGCACAGAATCTAGGGAGTCTCAAAATATTCCACCCCACTAAAATCTCTTCCCTCAACAAAAAGACTAAGAGACCCAACAATCCGGCCCATCAGAATCTTGCGCTTCTACCAGAAACATCTCGACAGCGCATAATTCATCACAAATGTACCCACAATCAGGCATGTTAGAAATTGCAAACAGCGCAATTCATTCGGATGAGACGATAAACCGAGGTCCCGTGTGCAGCATGCACTTAGCGCACGTAAAAGAACCCACGGCAACAAAAGGGTTGTTCCTGGCAAAATTCTGTAGAAAAATCCACCTCGATAGGAAAAAACAAACAAATAAAACTGCACGCAGGAAAAAAAAAAAAACAACGAAAAAATGGGTAGCGCTGTAGTGTAGCGACGCGCTCTCCATGGGGAGAGCAGCCCGAATTTCACACAGAGAAATCTGTTGTGATAAAAAGAAATACAAATACAAACAAATACAAGTACAATATCCTAAAGTCTAGTCCTTCAACCTGTGACACAAAAGATCCCAGTCCATCAAACTCTGCTTCCTCCAGCAGAGACTGACGATTTCTTCTTTTGAGGATGGAAAGAAGAAGCAAATGTCACCATTTTAACCAATCTAAGCTGAAAAGTTAATGAAAGAACAATTACATATATATATATTCACACCGACAGCACTGTATAAACTATTCGCTTTAATAATCCGGTGTTATATAAACAGCTGACTGCGTAGCTAATGAAAGAACAAGTACATACATATTCACACCGACAGCATTGTATAAAACCATTCACTTTCATAATCCGGTATCATATAAACAACTGACTGTGTTTCTTTAAATCAGATGGCAAAATAATCAAACATACTTTCCCCATGGAAACCTGCTTCATAGATTGAAAGGACTAGTGCCCACGGAATGAAAATGGAAGGCACACAGCCTCACCCCATCCCCAATCCCACACACCTCTAAGCAACTTAAGACACGAGGTAACCCCCAGCCACGAAAGACTAGCCTCTCAGCCCACCTGACTGTCCACACCCAGGGTGATCAACATGATGAAGAACAGGATGGCCCACAGCGTCGACACGGGCATCTTCGTCACAGCAAACGGGTACACCACGAACGCCAAAGTGGTGCCTGCATCAATCAATCAATCAATCAATCAATCAATCAACATATCAATCAATCAGCCAACCAACCAATCGATCGATCAATCAATCCATCAATCAACCAACCAACCAACCAACCAACCAACCAACTAACCAATCAATCAATCCATCTATCCATCCATCAATCAATCAATCAACCAACCAACCAATCAATCGATCAATCAATCCATCTATCCATCCATCCATCCATCCATTCACCGATCAACCAGCCAGCCCACCAGCGAGCCAGTCAATAAACAAACAGTATCAGTATCAGTAGCTCAAGGAGGCGTCACTGCGTTCGGTCAAATCCATATACGCTACACCACATCTGCCAAGCAGATGCCTGACCAGCAGCGTAACCCAACGCACTTAGTCAGGCCTTGAGAAAATTAATCAATAAAAAAAATAAATAAAAATAAAAATAAAATAAAATAAATAAAATAAAGTTAAAAATAAAAATTTAAAAAAAGATAAATACATAAAAAATGCTACTACTACTAATAATAATATTTAAAAGGCGCAAAATCTTGATTAAGTCAACTCTAGGCGCGCGCGCGCATACACACACACACACACACACACACACACACACACACAAACCAACAAAAACAAACAAAAAAAAACAAAAACAACAACAACAACAGATAAACGAATCAGCAAATGCGTGAATGAATCAGCTCATGACCCTGCCGAGCCAATCAATTCAACAAACCAGTCCTTGCACCAGGGTACCCTGATAATCAGCAACAAATACTGAACAAATGAATGGGTGAATGAATGAATGAATGAATGAATAAACGGGTGAGAGTAAACGAACGAACGGGCGGGAAAGAAAGAAGAAAAAAAAAAGAAAGAATGACTGAAAGATGGGATGATGATAGAATTTTTGGAGACAAAAGAAATGGAATAAAGACAGAAGTTGTTTATAGCCTTGCACAATATCAAACTATCTACGGCTACGTTAGAGACAGGAACAGAGACAGTCAGGGACAGACAGAGGCAGGGACAGAGAGAGGCAGGGACAGACAGAGAGACATGAACAGACAGGAACAGACAGTCAGGGACAGAGAGAGGCAGGGACAGAGCTGGACAGACAAGGACAGGAACAGAGACAGGGACAGGCAGAGAGACATGAACAGACATGGACAGAGACAGTCAGGGACAGAGAGAGGCAGGGACAGAGAGAGGCAGGAACAGACAGAGAGACATGAACAGACAGGAACAGACAGTCAGGGACAGAGAGAGGCAGGGACAGAGGGACAGACAGAGAGACATGAACAGACAGGAACAGAGACAGTCAGGGACAGAGAGAGGCAGGGACAGAGCTGGACAGACAAGGACAGGAACAGAGACAGGGACAGGCAGAGAGACATGAACAGACATGGACAGAGACAGTCAGGGACAGAGAGAGGCAGGGACAGAGCTGGACAGACAATGACAGGAACAGAGACAGGGACAGGCAGAGAGACATGAACAGACATGGACAGAGACAGGGACAGACATAGGCACAGCCAGACAGAGCCAGGAACAGACACAGACAGAGACAGGGTCAGACAGAGACACATGAACAGAGAGAGACAGGGACAGGGACAGACAGAGAGACATGAACAGAGAGAGACAGGGACAGAGCTGGACAGACAAAGACAGGAACAGAGACAGGGACAGACAGAGAGACAGGAACAGACAGGGACAGACAGAGAGACATGAACAGACAGGAACAGAGACAGGGACAGACATAGGCACAGCCAGACAGAGCCAGGAACAGACACAGACAGAGACAGGGACAGACAGAGAGACATGAACAGACAGGGACAGGGACAGACAGAGACATGAACAGAGAGAGACAGGGACAGAGCTGGACAGACAAGGACAGGAACAGAGACAGGGACAGACAGAGAGACATGAACAGACAGGGACAGACAAAGACAGACGAAGGCAAGAACAGAGACAGACAAACACAGACAGAGGCAGGAACAGAGACGGGGACAGACAAAGACAGGAACAGAGACAGGGACAGACAAAGAGACAGGAACAGACAGGGACAGACAGAGAGACAGGAACAGACAGGAACAGAGACAGGGACAGACATAGACAAAGACAGACAGAGACAGGGACAGACAGAAGCACAGACAGAGACAGGGACAGACAGAGGCACAGACAGAGACAGGGGCAGAAACGAGTAGTCCTTATAACCTCCGCTGGCCACGTCGCCCACCGGCTCGTTCAGTTCAGTGGCCAGGAAGCCGAGGTAAGAGAAGATAACAAATCCTGCGAACACGCTCGTCAGGCAGTTTCCCACAGACACCAGCACTGCATCCCTGCAACACATCCCAGAAACAGAACTGAACGACTGAATAACCTTTATTATATTTTTTTCTTTCTGGGGATAACGGGAGTAAGAAAGATATTGCTATTGTTTTTTTTTTTATCGAGCACCCGAAACGGGGGAGGGGGCGAGGGGGCCGGGGGGAGGGGGAACAACCCAACACACATCATCATACCAAAACCGCATATACATTATAAAAATCGTGGATACATGAACAATAAATCGGAATTTACACAACATTACATAGCTGAAGGAGAGAGAGAATACAAGATATTGAGAGAGAGAGAGAGAAAGAAAGATGCGGATGCGGATGTTTTATTCATATACAGGCCATTGCCCCTCATGAAGGGGTACTACAATAC
This sequence comes from Babylonia areolata, assembly GCF_041734735.1. Classification (NCBI taxonomy): domain Eukaryota; kingdom Metazoa; phylum Mollusca; class Gastropoda; order Neogastropoda; family Buccinidae; genus Babylonia; species Babylonia areolata. The sequence continues at coordinate 31,548,037 of NC_134897.1, read as the reverse complement.
ACAAACAAACACAGTCACTGAAAAAAAATCATTAAGCTGCAAGAGATCTGAAATGCGATGCCTTGTACAAGTTTTTTAAGAGAAAGAAAGAGAGATAGAGAGAGTGAGAGAGAGAGAGAGAGAGAGACAGAGAGAGAGAGATAGTGACAGAGAGAGAGAGTGGGAGAGAGAGATGGAGAGAGAGAGATAGTGACAGAGAGAGATATATATAGTGACACAGAGAGACAGAGATAGTGACAGAGAGAGAGAGAGAGCGCGACACAGAGAGAGAGATAGTGACAGAGAGGGAGAGGGAGAGAGATGTGACACAGAGAGAGAGAGAGAGAGAGTGACAGAGAGAGAGAGAGTGACACAGAGAGAGAGAGATAGTGACAGAGAGAGAGAGATAGAGAGAGAGAGAGAGAGAGGAGAAGAAGAAGAACAACAATAACAACAACAACAAACCTGAACACATCATTGTGGAACTTATTATAACTGGACAAGGCGATGAGCCCTCCCCAGGACGCCGACAAGGAGAAGAAGATCTGATTGGCTGCCTCCTTCCACACCTGGGTCACGACAAGCATCAGGCAACAGTGAATTAAAATTATTCTGCCCCCGTACTTGTTAATGCTTCACCCCAGTTCGTATTTCTATGTACCATGATCGTATGTATCCATTTCTTTCCTCTTACAGCACGCATTTCACATCACTTCTTTTCATCATTCTCCTAGATACGATTATACCAATCGATAAGTGCAACAGAAAAATCTACTCATCAACATTTTCATTTGTTTTGTTGTTGTTGTTTTTACAGTGAAACACATCCTGGTTTTTTGTTGTTTTGGTTTTTTGGGGTTTTTTTTTGTTGTTGTTTGTTTTGTTTTGTTTTTTGTTTTTGTTTTTTTCTGTTTACAGGACGCTAATCTATATATTCCTTTATTATCGTTTTCAACAAATCATTGAAGACTTCTTTGCATGTCTGGAGTGCTCAAATCAATGCAACCTGTTTTGGAATAAAAAATACATACACCGATTCTTTCAATCCATAGTAATCAAATATATTAGGCCTCTAAAAAAAAAAAGATTAAAAATCCTTTTTAGAGTTTCTAATATCACAGACTCAAATCTTCGTCGCCATTTTGTTCCTAAAATAAGATAGAGTCCTATGACTTTTAACGTTACCCACTGAGTCTTACCAATTTCACCAACCGTGCAACAATATTGTAATATTCTTACCTATCACACTCAATTCTTCGTCACTAATGTTACCTGAAATGATATAGTATTTCGGCTGAACATTATTCAGACAATAATTTTTTTTTAAATCAAAATATACTGCGCTTTCCACAAGAGAAATATACCAACGAAGCCTGTTATATTCTTTGAGACTAGGACTTTACTTTGTTTTTGTATCATAGAACAGGTTACCTGACCGATCTATATTTTTCTTAAATGTAACCACATTAAAATAATAAACTACTGCACTGTATTTGAATTTGTTTAGCAAGACATGAAGTACTGTTACTCTTCATAAAATGAAGGCACAAAATGCAGACTACTGCTGCTCGCGAAAACAGCAAAGGTTTCAATGGTTCGAATTATGCGCCCTTGTTCTATGAAGAATAATATTTCTCTTCTCTACGCCTCACACATTTTCCTTTACAACAATTTAGACTTTTGTGCTGCATGGTTATCCTTAGATATTATGCATCAGGGGGGGAAAGAAAAGATAACATGGGCAATCGTCTGATTTTGTGACGCCTGTTGGATCCCACAGACAATACCACATAAAGTCTATGTCTCATAATGTCTAAACTTGGGGGAAAAGAGTTTTACGGTAAACTGCATTCCAACCTATCACTAGATGTAGATGGAAAATGAGGAATTATGGTGTTCTGTGATCGAGGGTCACGTCACACCTGGCCTTACAAAACACATCACATTCTACGAGACATGAAGATAACCTGATGCCAATGAAGTAGACTGGTATTCACTGTGTTTGTCATGGATAGGAAATAAACAGAAAGTTTTGGTTTGCTTTTCAAACAAAAAACAAACAAACAAACCCTGTACCTTGGCATTCTTGAGGATGCTGAGGTCGGGACTGATGTAGAAGTCGATGCCCTTGTAATAGCCATCCAGGAGGACCCCACGGATCAGCAGAATGATGAGCACGAGGTAGGGGAAGGTGGCAGTCACGTACACCACCTGGGACAAGACACAGACAAGGACAATGCAGTCTGAAGACAAAGGACACGTTGGTCGTGTGCGACATGCACACAAGTCACGAAAAGTTGTGGGGTTTTTTTTCTCCCCCACCTTCTCTCTCTCTCTCTCTCTCTCTCTCTCTCTCTCTCTCTCTCTCTCTCTCTCTCTCTCTCTCTCTCTCACGCACACTTACACTTACACACACATAAGCATACATTGTCTATGTTAACAAATACTATACTACTGTGAATATAAAACAGTATGTCTAATAAAAAATTCACATAGCAATAACTGGGGCCGGGGCGGGGGGAGGGGGTGCTCATTGCCAAAGGAAGCATAATTCAGCATATAAAATAGTATGAGAATAAAAATGTTACAGGTGAACGAGAGAGACAGACAGACAGACAGAGGGAGAGGGAGACTCGGAGAGACAGAGAGACAGAGCGAGAGAGAGAGGATTAATAATTCTATTCATTTAAGAAAATATCACTTCCACATTTCAACATGGTAATTTACAATAACGAACATGATGCGCCAAGCACAATGTCACCTACATAAAAGCACGCGTGTATCAACACGCTGACATCATTGTGTTGTAACGATGGATACCTTCCTATGAAGGACATGTCACAAAATACAAAGAATGGAAGGAGACGAGTTAGTTACGGGTGTGCGTGTGTTTGTGTGTGTGTGTGTGTGTGTGTGTGTAAGTGGGTGATGAGATGTGTGTGTGTGTGTGTGTGTGTGTGTGTGTGTGTGTGTGTGTGTGTGTGTGTGTATGTGTGTGTGTGTGTGTGTGTGTGTGTCTGTCTGTCGATTTATCAGTCTGTCTGTCGGTCCGTCCTTCTGTCTGTCGGTCTCTCTCTCTCATTTCATCTTTTCTTCTTTACTCTCTCCTCTCTCGTCCCGCCCCCCTCTCTCTCTCTTCCTCTTTTCTGATATGAATTTTCTCTATTTATTCTTGCGCGTTTCTTTCTTCTTTAAAAAAAAAAAATATTTATTTAATTTTGTACCACAAGGGCTGGGTGAAAAAAAAAAGCATTCTTGTCATTATGCTTATACCCTGGAAAAATAAAATTTCGTCCGTTTGTTCTCTCTCTCTCTCTCTCTCTCTCTCTCTCTCTCTCTCTCTCTCTCTCTCTCTCTCTCTCTCTCGCTATCTCTCATACACACACTCGCATCCCAGTTTCTGAATTAACCTTTTGATTGCAACAGTTGTGAAACAACAATGCTGAAAATTGTGACGATGTGACAATAGACACAGACACAGACACAGACACAGAGACATACAGACACAGATATATAGATATAGATGTATATCAAAGACGAACAAAAAAAAAGTAGAACAAGACAGGCAAGGCCTTCAAGACACTTGTGATACACTTTTAAAAAAAAAATTCCAAGCTTTTTATGTATTGGGTATAATTTCAAAATGTAATGTTTAAGATGAGAAAGATCAGTTTAAAGCAAATTAACTCCCCTAGCATTACAGAGTAATTTCTCTTCTTTACTATCTGCACCAAAACGTTTGCAAAATAAATAAAACTTCCATGCTTAGCAAAAGAAGTTCCTGTTTGAACAAAAAATGATAATAATGACTGCTCTAGCTGTTGGGTCAGAATATTAGATCAAAGTGCCAAGTTTAGAGAATACAAAAAATATAAATATAACAGTAAATGCAGTTTGCATATAATTAGGCTTCATTCTTTATTTTTTTTGTGCCCATCCCAGAGGCGCAATATTGTTTTAAACAAGATGACTGGAAAGAACTGAATTTTTCCTATTTTTATGCCAAATTTGGTGTCAAATGACAAAGTAGTTGCAGAGAAAATGTCAATGTTAAAGTTTACCACGGACACACACACACACACACACACACACACACACACACACACACACACACAGACAAGAAGTTCCCCTGGATAACAATAAAACTATGATCAACGCAGCGTGTATTACACACACACTTCTTCGAAGGGGTTATTAAACGTGGTAAATGAAGGTGGCTCATTCCAAGACTGTGCCCCTGACTGTGAATGAAAGCACCCAACTAGCAAGCCAGGGTCCTGGGTTCAATTCGCGCGTAGAACATGTACCTTTAACTACTTCCTCCTATACTAGACCTTGCATGGTGGTATGGATGATAGTCTCTGGTGCGTGAGGAAAATAAAACGTGGAACAGTGAACAGCACTTCAACCACGTAAAATAAATCCAACGTGACAAGATAATCGTCCCGGATAAAATTCCGCAGAAAAAAAACAACAAGAAAACTTTTTGATAGTTGAATAAAACTGAAATATTTGTAATACGGGTAGAAAAGACATGGACAGGAACAGAGACAAAGTGGTCGCGTTGCACGCCGGGAAATGGCACTCAAAATGGACGTTTGCCAATCCCACACAATAAACCATACCCACACCGTGATGACAATCATTGGCCTACACGGAAAGAAACACAGATACAGAGACAATAATCACACACGCACACACACACACACACACACACACACACACACACACACACACACACACACACACACACACACACACACACACACACACACACACACACACACACTACATACAACCATCAGATGAGCACAATACAACACAAACACAACGCAGGGTAAGGACACAGCAACACAGTACGACACGCACACACACACACGCACACACACACAAACACACACACACAACACAACACACACACACACAACACAACACACACACACACACACACACACACACACACACACACACACACACACACACACACACACACACACACAACACACACACACACACACACACACACACAACACACACACACACACACACACACACAACACAAACACACACACACACACACACACACACACACACACACACAACACAAACACACAACACACACACACACACACACAACACACACACACACACACACACACACACACACACACACACACACACACACACACACACACACACACACACACACAACACACACACACACACACACACACAACACACACACACACACACACAACACACACACACACACACAACACAAAACACAAACACACACAGAGGACGAGTTCCACCACACGGTGAAGAGCCTCAGCTTAGCTACCTTGCCAGAAGACTTGACCCCCTTGGACAAGGTGAGGCAGACGAAGATCCAGCCGGCCAGGTAGCACAGCACCAGCTCCCACTTCACGGGCCCCATGTTATCCAATCCCGCACCCGGTTTGCCGATGCCTAGCACGTCGTTCCTAAGTGCACAGAATCATTGCTATATACACAGAAGACGCGTGGAGTCGCACGTACAGGAAACGATTAGTTTTCGAACTCTCTCTCTCCCCTTCTCTTTCACACACACACACACACACACACACACACACACACACACACACACACACACACACACACACACACACACACACACACACACACACACACACACACACACACACACACACACTGACACGCGCGCATGGCAGAATGAGTCATTCTGGTGGTGGTGATTTTTGTTGTTGTTCTGTTATAAGAACAGTTCCATGTACGCACGACAAAACTACCGTTGAACGAAAGGGTTGACACCTCTCCATCCTAACCTTCCATGTCTGATTTCATCACACGATATGTTTTCGAACTCCCTTGCATACACGCATGCATGCACGCACGTACACAGACACATACACACACACACGCGTGCGCACGTACGAACACACACACACACACACACACACACACACACACACACACACACACACGTAGGCACTCTCTCTCCACACACACACACACACACACACACACACACACACGTAGGCACTCTCTCGCCACACACACGCACACACACACACACACACACACACACACACACACACACACACACACACACACACACACTGACGGCAGAATAATGATACCCATGGGATATTGAAGAACACACCCATGGCAAGGCAATGATTTTTGTTTCCTTGACAAAGCACCAAATGCACCAACCACCTCTTCCTGAAGTTATAAGCATTAACCCTTTCACTGCCAAACTCGCATTTACGCAGCAGCTAGGTAGAGGACCCACGTCACTGAAAGGCTGTTATCCATGAACCTACAGCTCTTTATGTTCGGTGGTAGGATAGGCCATATTATTTTCTACACATCGCAAGGGGGGGGGGGGGGGGGGAATCCCCAGCTATTCTTAGACACCATATTTTCTGTGTGTTAAAAGCACAAGGGAATTTTACACTCTAAATTGACTGGCGGTGAAAGGGTTAATGATAATAAAGAAAATTTTTTTTTTTTAAATTGGTACCCCATGACACCGCATCCACCCCACTTCCCCCCCCCCCACTCCCACCCCCACATACACACACACACGCGCGCGCACGTACGAACACACACACACACACACACACACATAGGCACTCTCTCTCTCCACACACACACACACACACACACACACACACACATAGGCACTCTCTCTCTCCACACACACACACACACACACACACACACACACACACACGTAGGCACTCTCTCCACACACACACACACACACACACACACGCACACACACACACACACACACACGTAGGCACTCTCTCCACACACACACACACACACACACACACACACACACACACACACACACACACACACACCACCCCTCCACACCTTAGATAGTCCTCCGTGGGAAGAGTACGTTTGATACCCTCTAACTTGGCCAGGGTAGCGTTCCACAGGGCTGTCATTTTTCCGGCGGTGCTGTTGTAGCATGCGCCGTCAACGCTGGCATCCCAACCGTATGTGTCGGTACAGTTGATCTTGTCCATGAGAGGCAGAAAGTCTCGACAGGCTGTGAAAAAAAAAAAAAATTAAAAAAAATTAAAAAAAATAAAAACCCCAAGCGGTTACGATAACAATTGGTTATTCATGAATAACAAGGCCTCGTTTGAATAGAGAGTTCGTTTATATTTATTTATAGTCTGTTCATCTAAGATGTAAGCATGCACTCAAGGCCTGACTAAGCGCGTTGGGTTATGCTGCTGGTCAGGCATCTGCTCAACAGATGTGGTGTAGCGTGTATGGATTTGTCCGAACGCAGTGACGCCTCCTTGAGAAAGTGAAACTGAAACTGAAACTCATCTAAGATGATGATATTTGACTGAAAATAAATGATATCATTATTATCATTATTATTTGGATCATCATCATTTCTGTCATAATGATGATTGTTATTATTAATTAGAAATCGACATTTCTGTATATTCGAATGAAAAAGGTAGGGGGGTGGGGGGGGGCTGTTGAGGTGGAGGGGAGGGGGCGGGGCAAGAGGGGGGGGGACTAAGAAAGGAAGATAAAGAGAGAGAGAGAAAGAGAGAGAGAAAGAGAGAAAGAGAGAGAAAGAGAGAGGGAGAGAAAGAGAGATAGAAAGAGAGAGAGAGAGAGCTCGTTTGAATAGGGTGATCGACTCGTTCTATTCTATGACTACATTAAGCGTACAACTTTATAGGGTAGGTATGGGTGCGATGATCCAATAATGTGTTATGTCTAATGAGTTAAAGACATGCTTCAATTTTTTTTTTTATTGTTTGCATGTACCCAAAAGCCTTCGTTTGCAATTAGACTTGCCCGTTCGCAGTAATTTTACCCTCAGGTACCCCCTGCTATTTCAAACGTCGACAAAAAAATTGAAAAGAATGAGCAGACGATTTTTTCCTGGAACAACCAATCGGAGAAAGTCTTCGAAAAACAAAAGAACTACGTTTTGACTATCGTAGGACATGTTATCTTTACAGTACACATGTTGAGCTGGTCGCTTTGACTGGGTCGTTCGCAATTAGGCACGCACACACACACACACACACACACACACACACGCGCACACACACACACACACACACACACATACATACATACATACACACACTCACTCACTCACTCACCTCACACACACACACACACACACACACACACACACACACACACACACACACACACATACACTCACTCACTCACTCACCTCACACACACACACACACACTCACTCACTCACTCGCTCACTCACTCACTCACTCACACACACACACACACACACACACACACACACACACACACACATACATACACTCACTCACTCGCTCACTCACTCACTCACACACTTACACACACACACACACACACACACACACACCTACACTCACTCACTCGCTCGCTCACTCACTCACTCACTCACTCACTCACACACACTACAAGGAGCACGTGAAAACCAGGCAACTGTACTTACAGCTGAAACGAAATTAAAGAAACCACAAGATGCAATAAAAACTAATGAGAGAGATAAAATGATACAAAAAACAAGATAAAAGTTGATCCCACACGAACACACAAAACACCTTCACATGCACACGCGCGTACATACACACAGACACAGACACAGACACACACAGACACACACACACACACACACACACACACACACACACACACACACACACACGCGGGAGCACACTAACGACTCACTGGGAGACGCCCATTCCGGTTTACAAGTCTCCCACGGGAGGTCCGAGGTGAAGGAAGCGAAGAGGTAGTACACGCCCCAGCCAATGATCATGTTGTAGTAGATGCACACCAAGGCAGACACGATCACCATACCTGCGCCGATACCTGCACGACGAGAGAGAGAGACAGAGATAGAGAGAGAGACACTGACACTGACACTGATTTTATTGCCATTGGCAAAGATACCCTTTTGGCAAGAGGGTTACAAAACATAGTGCCTATAAGCATTGACCAGAATTGTTTGGCTGAAATAGAAACACGTATCCAAAAGCAAACAATCAATAATGAACCAAAATGTGCTCATCCACACCCGCACACGCTGACGCACAACCACTCATACATTCACACACATCTACACCAACATACATTTATCATCACGCACTCCCCCCCCCCTCGCCCCCTCCCTCCCCATTGTAGCTTTCGAGACGACCATCTGGCTAAACCAAGAGGAGGAGTTTGTATTATACTCCATGTTTGGTGTTAAATATACTTACCATGTCAAACTGATGCAAACTAGGCCTATTGGTTTGCTCTGCTTGGCCAAATTTCGCGCGGCTAACAGTGAAAAGACGGGCCCACCCGCTCTCAGCCAATCAAACGCCTCTAAAAACTATAAGCGCTTAATCATTCCTTTGGCCAAGGCTCTCCACGCCATCTTGTCAGGTTTACGCTCTGTCTCGTCTTACGCTTTTTAGCAAACTTTAATCCCTTAATCCACACTACTCTCCACGGGTAGCCGAGGGGAAAACTAAAATACTGGTATTCTTTCTACGAAAATCGCTAGCTTCGGAAATGAATTTTGCGAAAGAAATAATTGTTTCATCACGTTCATTTGAAGAGTATTGCTATAAGATCTCGTCTTTGTGCAGCTGGTTCACTGGGCAGTCAAAAACAAAATGCATTTCGTCCTCAATATTGTTTGTCCCTGCACACATTGAACACCTGTTATATTAAACGTTCTTTAAATTTAGAAATAAATTGTACTTCATAGCCTACTTCTTGACTGAGCCAAACTATGCCGTAACCATTTTCCATCAGGACTTTCTTCACCAGAGAGACCCAGTTATATCTGCCGGTTTCGTGTTGCAATACTAACATTTCATATGCCTGTCTAGCTAATCTAGTAAATTATTATGTCTTAACCAGTATTTAACTCACTCAGTACGACCAGTCCTCTCTTCTCCTCTACACAGACCCCTCGGATGTCCAGTGGGTGTCTGAATGACCCAACCTTTAGCTTCCGTCGTCAGAACTGTGGTATTCTTTGTCAACATTCACCTCTTCAGTATAAGAGCCTTCCGCTTGCAATATTTTGATGATGGTAATTGGGGTGAAACGCGGTTAACGTCGTCTCTTTCGCCGTTCGTATGGAGAGAGTTAACGGATTTAACGTAAGTTCTTATGTATGAAGGATAACGACCTGTTTCTCCGTAAGTCATTTTATTAGAAGCTTGTAATGGAACGTTCATTATACGCTTCATTGCATAAGCATGAACTTTTTCCATGACAGTATTGTCTAGCAGATCCCAAGAGACAGAGAGAGAGAGAGACAGACAGACAGACAGACAGAGAAAGAGATACAACGGGACTGATTTGTTGTTTCTGGGTTCTTGTCTGTCTCTTTGTTAAGTGTGTGTGTGCGTGTATTTGTGTGTGTGTGTGTGTGTGTGTGTGTGTGTGTGTGTGTGTGTGTGTGTGTGAGAGAGAGAGAGAGAGGGAGAAAATGTGTGGTGTGTGTTTGTGTGGCGTGATCTTGTGTGTGTTGAGTGTGTGTCTGCCTGTTTGTACGTCTCTCTATGTGCGTGCGTGTGCGCGCGCGCGCGTATGCATATGTGTGCATGCGTGTGTTCGTGTGTGTGCGTGTGTGTCTGTGCGTGCGGGCGTGTGTGGATGGATGAGTTTTGTTCTGTGTATGTATATGAGCTCCCCAGCTCCAAACAACTTCACACACACACACACACACACACACACACACACAACACCCCAGCTGCAAACAACTTAACAGACACACACACACACACACACACACACACACACACACACACACACACACACACACACACACACACACACACACACAAGACAAAACGAGCAACACATGACGGGGAGAAAGAGACAGCTAGTGACTGACCAGTGAAGATGGGAGCGAATCTCCAGCAGGTGGCCGGCCCTGAGGAGGAGAACTGGCCCAGGGACAGCTCCAGAAAGAAGATGGGCATGCCCACCAGCAGCAGCATGATCACGTAGGGGATGAAGAACGCCCCTGAAAAGTCAGCGGACACAGTGTGTGTGTGTGTGTGTGTGTGTGTCATTTGCCTTGATAGCTTACAGTACATCCGGCCCTGAAAAAGTCAACCTCAGTATCAGTATCAGTGTCAGTGTCAGTGTCAGCAGCTCAAGGCAGGCGTCACTACGTTCGGTCAAATCCATATACGCTACACCACATCTGCCCAGCAGATGCCTGACCAGCAGCGTAACCCAACGGGCTTAGTCAGGCCTTGAGAAAAAAATAAAATAAAATAAATAAAATAAAAAATAACAAAAATTTGAAAAAAAAGAAATAAAAATAAAATAAAATAAATGAATAAATAAAATGAAAAATAACAAGAATTTATTTTTTTAAAATATTTTTTTTAAAATAGGAATAAAATAAATAAAATAAAAGTAACAAAAAATAATAATGAATTAATTTTTTTTAAATAAATAAATAAATAGATAAATAATAGATAAATACATATTTAAAAAATACTACTACTACTAATGATAATAATATTGAAAAGGCGCAAAATCTCAAAGTCGACCTCAATGTGTAAATTTGCCTGAACTGCATATCGTCCATCCGCCTCGGAAACGTCAATCGCAGTGTCTTCATTGCAAATACCCTTCAGCCACTGAAAAACCATCCACAGTGTGTTATTTGCTCACAGTTTATCCGCCCCTGAAAAACCGTCCACAGTGTGTCATTTGCTCACAGTTTATCCGCCCCTGAAAAACCATCCACAGTGTGTTATTTGCTCACAGTTTATCCGCCCCTGAAAAAAAATCCACAGTGTGTTATTTGCTCATAGTTTATCCGCCCCTGAAAAACCATCCACAGCGTGTTATTTGCTCACAGTTTATCCGCCCCTGAAAAAACCAACCACAGTGTGTTATTTGCTCACAGTTTATCCGCCCCTGAAAAACCATCCACAGCGTGTTATTTGCTCACAGTTTATCCGCCCCTGAAAAAACAACCACAGTGTGTTATTTGCTCACAGTTTATCCGCCCCTGAAAAACCATCCACAGTGTGTTATTTGCCTTGACTGCTCACAAGTTTATCCGCCCCTGAAAAACCATCCACAGTGTTATTTGCTCACAGTTTATCCGCCCCTGAAAAACCATCCACAGCGTGTTATTTGCCTTGACTGCTCACAGTTTATCCGCCCCTGAAAAACCAACTACAGTGGAATTGTTTTCTTTTTTCTTTTTTTTTTCTTTTTTTTCTTGCTAACAGCTAATCCACCCCTGAGAAGTCATCTACAGTTATATTTTTTCTTCGTTAAAAAAAAAACAAAAAAAAAAACTTTATTGCTAACAGCACATCCAGCCCTGAAAAATCAACCACAGTGTTGTTGTTGTTGTTGTTTTTCCTTTATTGCAAATTGCCCATCCACTCATTAAAAATCAACCAGAGTCTTTTCTCTTTTTTTTTTCTTTTTTTTTTCTTTTTTTTTTATTGTATTGCTAATCGTCCATCCACTCAAGAAAAACAAACCATAATGTCTTTTTTTTTTATTGCTCTTGAAAAATCAACCATCGTCTTTCATTTCTATTGCAAATAGCCCATCTGCCCCTGA
>NC_134897.1:31495446-31515446 GCF_041734735.1 Babylonia areolata | reverse complement strand
GAGTGTAACTTTTTTGCGAGAGACCCAACACTTTTTGCCATTGTTGTCTAGAGTAACTAGCATGGTGTATGCCTGTTTGGGGAGACGTCTGTTGTCCATTTTTCATACTCTTAACCAGTATCTGATACATCTGACTGCACTGTTGACACATAATGGGTAGCGACCTGTCTCTCCATACACAAACTTTTCAGTGGTACATTAAGATATCTTTAAACTGCAAGTGTGTGGACTTTCTCAATATTTTTCAGTCTTTGTAACCCCCATACTTCTGAAGCATAGAAAAGAACAGGCTGAATTTGGGTATCAAAAATTCTAAAGAAACATGTTTTAGTCATTTCACTTAACTTACTTACATACTTAACACAATCGAAACAAGCTCGTTTGCCTTTGACAGCCAATGCATCTACCCCTTTGCAAACACTCCTTTTTGTAGAAAAGATAAAACCCAAATAGTTGTACTCATTTACAACTTCTAGATCATTTCCATTAAGATTCCATTTCTCATATCTACTCAAAAAACCTCCCGTTCTAAAAACCATTGCCTTTGTTTTATCTTTGTTAATGATCAAATGTAGGTCTTTACATGCACTGTTAAGAATATCAAGCTGATTCTGAAGACCTCGTGGTGTATCTGAAATGAGAACTATGTCATCCGCAAACAACAACTAAGCGTGAGTACATTTGGAAGCAGTTGGATGCCATGAACACCATTAGCTTCTAAGGCAGTTGTAATGTCATTTATGAATATTGAAAATAATACTGGGCTAAGAATGCAGCTTTGTCGCACTACAACAGGACAGTCAAAAAAATCTACACTACAGCGCCAACCATTTTTTGGTATTTTTTCCTGCGTGCAGTTTTATTTGTTTTTCCTATCGAAGTGGATTTTTCTACAGAATTTTGCCAGGAACAACCCTTTTGTTGCCGTGGGTTCTTTTACGTGCGCTAAGTGCATGCTGCACACGGGACCTCGGTTTATCGTCTCATCCGAATGACTAGCGTCCAGACCACCACTCAAGGTCTAGTGGAGGGGGAGAAAATATCAGCGGCTGAGCCGTGATTCGAACCAGCGCGCTCAGATTCTCTCGCTTCCTAGGCGGACGCGTTACCTCTAGACCATCACTCCACGGTAGAGTTGAGTTTAACGACCTATCGGCTTCACACTCTTAAGGTCAATCAATCCACATACATATATATACATATATTATGCCTTCGAAAGAAAGAAATTAGGCCTTCAACAGAGAGGGAGGGAGGGAAAGAGAGAGTGTGTGTGTGAGAGAGAGAGAGAGAGAGAGAGAGAGAGAGAGAGAGAATGAGCCAAAGGGTGGGACAGAATGCGAGAGAGAGAGAAAGACGGAGACAAGAGAGTCAGAAAGAAACAGAAACAGAGAGAGAGAGAGACGGATAATTGAGAGGGTTGAGGGAGAGAGAGAGGCAGAGAGAGGGGAGAGAGAGGGAGAGGGAGTGAGAGAGAGGGAGAGGCAGAGAGAGAGAGGGGTTGAGAGAGGAGAGAGAGGGAGAGGCACAGAGAGGCAGATAGAGAGGGGGGGGAGGGAGGGAGAGACAGACAAACAGACAAACAGAGACGAAAAGACAGAGATAGAGACAGAGAGGAGACAGACAGAGACAGAGACAGACAGACAGAGCGAGACAGAGAGAGAGCGAGACAGAGAAGGCGAGAGACAGACCAAAAAAAAAGCGATCAAAAGACACAATAGGGATGGCGATTCAAGGCAAACACAAGCGACATGAAACGTATACAGCTTTTCGTGAAGGGTCTGTTTTCACGACCTGTACATATCGAGCTCACAGCGGGGGGGAAACGCGTTCCCCTTTTACGACCTGTTCGTTGTAAACCGGTGCGCTCAAGTGATGCGTTTCCTTCCTTGGCCGGGTATTAAACGAACCTAAAATGTACCCGGTACCAGGTGACCTTTTGTCACCGGTACCTACCCGACACATTTGTGTTTATTCGTGTGTGTGTGTGTGTGTGTGTGTGTGTGTGTGTGTGTGTGTGTGTGCGTGCGTGCGTGTGTGTGTGCGTGTGTGTGTGTGTGTGTGTGTGCGTGTGTGTGTGTGTGCGTGTGTGTGTGTGTGTGTGCGAATCGTTTGAGTGTTTGTGCGAACGAAGCGCGAGTGCGCGTGTTTCAAAAGACGAAAGATCTTTCACAGAATGTCACAAAAACACAAGCCACATTCACGTGTTCATATGAAGCACATACGCAAACGAGCATAAACACACACACACACACACACACACACACACACACACACACACACACACACACACACACACACACACAAACACACGACCATTGAATGAAAATTGGTATTTCAAAACAAAACATTTTTTTTTCTCTGTTTTGTTGTTTCTCTTTTTTTTTTTTGGATACACACACTTTCACGTTGTCTCTCTCTCTCTCTCTCTCTCTCTCTCTCTCTCTCACACACACACACACACACAATCACCACGCACACCCACACCCCACACCCCACACCCCCCCACACACATACAGGCGAGACCCTGGGCAAACGCAGAGGGCACGCCTGCGCCCCAGAAATCCTATCCCTGAGGTAACTCTACCTCACGACCTCCCCAAAGGACACTGACCTGACAAACCTCAGGTAACTCTGTCCCAGCAACACCTCGCGTGACCCCAGCCCAACACGTCTCACGATAACGCTTTTTCAGCTCATCTCTAGACACCCAAACCCAAACACACCTCATGCTATCCTTCCCCCCAGAACACCTTGTGATACCCTATACCCGAATATGCCACTGCGGCATAGGGTAAACCCTACCATAACACACCTCAGGCAACCCTTGCACAACACACGTCAAGTAAATCCTACCATAACACAGCTCAGGTAAATCTCTATCATAGCACATCTCAGGTTACCTTTCGATAACACACTTCAGGTCAATCCTATCACAACACACCTCAGGTAACCTTTCTATAACACACTTCAGGTAACTCCTATCACAGCACACTTCAGGTAACCTTTCCATAACACACTTCAGGTAAATCCTATCACAGCGCACTTCAGGTAACCTTTCCATAACACACTTCAGGTAAATCCTATCATAGCACATCTCAGGTAACTTTTCCATAACACACTTCAGGTAACTCCTATCACAGCACACCTCAGGTAACCTTTCCATAACACACTTCAGGTAAATCCTATCATAACACACCTCACGTGACCCTACCCGTAACACAACTCAGGTAATTATACCATAACACACAACTCTTCCATAACACACCTCAGGTAACCCCACCATAACACACCTCAGGTAACCCTACCATAACACACCTCAGGTAACCCCACCATAACGCGCAACTCTACCATAACACACCTCAGGTAACCCCACCATAACACACCTCAGGTAACCCCACCATAACACACCTCAGGTAACCCTACCATAACACACAACCCCACCATAACACACCTCAGGTAACCCTTCCATAACACACCTCAGGTAACCCTACCATAACACACCTCAGGTAACCCCACCATAACACACCTCAGGTAACCCCACCATAACGCACAACTCTACCATAACACACCTCAGGTAAGCCTACCATAACACACCTCAGGTAACCCCACCATAACACACCTCAGATAACCCTACCATAACGCACAACCCCACCATAACACACCTCAGGTAAGCCTGCCATAACACACCTCAGGTAACCCCACCATAACACACCTCAGGTAACCCCACCATAACACACCTCAGGTAACCCTACCATAACACACAACCCCACCATAACACACCTCAGGTAAACCTACCATAACACACCTCAGGTAACCCTACCATAACACACCTCAGGTAACCCCACCATAACACACCTCAGGTAACCCTACCATAACACACCTCAGGTAACCCCACCATAACGCACAACTCTACCATAACACACCTCAGGTAAGCCTACCATAACACACCTCAGGTAACCCCACCATAACACACCTCAGATAACCCTTCCATAACGCACAACCCCACCATAACACACCTCAGATAGCCCTACCATAACGCACAACCCCACCATAACACACCTCAGGTAAGCCTGCCATAGCCGACAACACTACCATCACACCCCTAAGGTCAGCCTACCATAACGCACAACTCCACCATAACACACCCCAGATCACCCTATCCTGCTGTTACAGTATGAATCTCATTTGAGCGCACGCGCGTGCGTGTGTGTACGTGTGCGTATGTGTTGTGTGTTGTGTGTGTGTGTATGTGTGTGTGTGTGTGTTATTCGGACATGTGTGCATATATTATCGTAATGATGTGTGTGTCTGTGCGCGCGCGTGTGTGTCTCTATGTGCATGCGTGAGTGTGGGTGTGTGTGGGGGGGGGGGGGTGGGTGTGTGTGTGTGCATTTCGTCTGTGCATGCTTTGATGCTTGTTTTTTAATTACGTAGAAGATATTTGGTCCACTTCGCGGCTGTTTACGGTGACTGTTTTGTTCACACGGAATGGTTTTTGGAGGTTTTTGAGATTTTTTTTTTTAACATGTGGTTGTGATTTTGTGTAGAGTTTTTAGTTTTGTTATATTTTATTCGTGTAATGTGCTTTGAGCATTACTGTATTTTTAATGAAAGGCGCAATATAAATAAACTATTATTATTATTATCATCATGACCCACGCCAGGTAACCCCACCATAACACACTTCAGGTAAGCCTACCATAATACACCTCAGGTCAGCCTACCATAACACACCTCAGGTAACCCCACCATAACACACCTCAGGTAACCCCACCATAACACACCTCAGGTAACCCCACCATAACACACCTCAGGTAACCCAACCATAACACACCTCAGGTAACCCCACCATAACACACCTCAGGTCAGCCTACCATAACACACCCCAGGTAACCCCACCATAACAAACCTCAGGTAACCCCACCATAACACACCTCAGGTAACCCAACCATAACACACCTCAGGTAACCCCACCATAACACACCTCAGGTCAGCCTACCATAACACACCCCAGGTAACCCCACCATAACACACCTCAGGTAACCCCACCATAACACACCTCAGGTAACCCCACCATAACACACCTCAGGTAACCCCACCATAACACACCTCAGGTAACCCCACCATAACACACCTCAGGTAACCCAACCATAATGCACAACTCCGCCATTACACATGTCAGGTAAGCCTACCATAACATACCTCAGGTAAGCCTACCACAACACATCTCAAGAAGGACCCCCCCCCCCCCCGCCCTCCCAACACCCTACCCACCCACCCCACCCCACCCCACCCCACCCCACCCAACACACCTCACACAACAACCCCTTCCCTCTCATCAGAGGCAAACAGCCACAGCGTTCCAAAAAGGCAGGTGGAAATCCCCCCCACCCATGTCAACCCGACAGGAGACGTTCTCACCCTCTCATTATGCAGGTGTTCCCTCCCCCCCTAATCCCTCTCCCCCTCCCCCCTTTTTTTTTCTTCCCCCGAATAAAAGGATGAAAGAAGAACACGGAGATATCTTGACTATAAATTCTGACTGTGTGAAAGAATCCAGCTCAGATGAGAACAGCTTGTAGGATGGGAGGGGGAGGGGAGGGGAGGGGAGGGGGAAGGATCAAGGGTGGCAAGAGAAAGAAAAGAGGGAAGCTAAGAACCTGGAAGAGAGAGTCAACCACCGAGCGAGATGGACGAGCCAAGAAAGGCAAGAAAGATAATTGAGACTGACACAGACAACAGAGACAGACACACACAGAGAGACAGACACAGAGACAGAGACAAACCAGTCGAGAGAAAGAGATGGCGGAGGGGGGGAGTAGGACTGAAAACAGGGAGAGGGAGAGACAAAGAACAAAAAAGTTGAATCACGCAAACCACTTTGTCTCAACTGTATCCAAAAACGGAACACAAGCAAGCACGTACGCGCGCACACATATATCACTCATCACTCACTTATCACTTATTCCCTCGACTGCTGGGGTCGTTGGGGGGACATGAGGAACATATCAACATATCACAACGTAACACAAACGCAGTTACTCTCTCTCTCTCTCCCTTGCCCCCTCACACACAACTTATGCCTCCGTTCCCCCCCCCCCTCTCTCTCTCTCTACACACACACACACACACAGATAGCATCAACAACTCAGTGTATCCCCTTGCCCCCCCCCCCCCCAGCCCCCCACCGCCCCCCCGTCCTGGTAACTGACCCACCCAACCGGACACTTGTCAGATGGTATGTGGGACGCAGTGATGGATGAACGGCGCAGAAAACTGACACTGAATGACACAGTCGCCACAGGGCCGAAGCCCCCCTTAAGACTGTGTTCTTTGTCTGTCTGTCTGTCACTCCGTCTGTCCGCGCAACCCTTTGTTTGTCTGTCTGTTTGTACCTTTCTCTCTTTTTGTGCGGTTGTCTGTACCTCCTCGCCCCGCCCCCCTCGCCCCCACCCCCCGCACCCTTCCCCCTCCCCGTCTCTTATGTACTATTTATGAACAGCAGTGAAATCCCAAAACTGTCCAAGAAACAAAAGCCATGTAATTAGATATAAACTTTTCAATCTGCGTGCTGTTTTGATTTTTTTTTAAATCCTCCCTCCCTCTCTCTCTCT
The DNA here is from genome assembly GCF_041734735.1 of Babylonia areolata. Taxonomy (NCBI): domain Eukaryota; kingdom Metazoa; phylum Mollusca; class Gastropoda; order Neogastropoda; family Buccinidae; genus Babylonia; species Babylonia areolata. The sequence goes on along the minus strand of NC_134897.1, from coordinate 31,508,832 downwards.
CTCTCTGTCTCCCTCTCTTTCTCTGTGTCTCTATCTCTGTCTCTCTCTCTATCTCTCTCTCTTTCTCTCTATCTGTGTGTGTCTCTATCTGTCTCTCTCTCTATCTCTCTGTTTCTCTCTCTATCTCTCTATCCCTCTCTCTGTCTCTCTCTCAATCTCTCTGTCTCTGTCTCTGTCTCTCTCTCTCTCTCCTCCTGTACTGTCCCACTCGGACAGTCTGTCACAACGAGGGGTGGATCACCCGCCTTCTCCTGCTGGACTAACCGGAAGTCCACTTTCGCTCAAGTCCTAAGCATACAATGGAGAACGTCCGGCTTTTCACGTCAAGCTGACTTTCTTCACATCATGATCTTCCCGATGTTCTCAGGTTTATTTTATCTATGCAAACATTCTGGCGGAAAGTCTGCTCTGGGTTTCGATACTTGGTCAACAGTCAGTCACTACTTTCAAACAACTCACAGAGAGAAAGCGAACTGTCCCTCTAACCAAAGATATGCCAGTGTGGACAGCATCGATAAAACAACAACGACAACGACAACAAAAGAAGAAAAAAACGTGAAATGCAAAGTGCTGGTGGGAAAACAAGCGCAGGTTGACAACTCTTTTCGCCATTTTTGGCAATGACTTTTCCAAAATGATATGCCCGAACGACTTGGGGGTGATAGAGAGGTGGGGGGGGGGGGGGACCAAGACATTCAATCCCCAAGCTGGGCTCCCCTCCACACCATAGACACACATTGCTCGAATGAATCGAAACAGGTTCAGGCAAGGACATGGACCAGTCCAACCTGATCGACAGATACTATTCACGATTCAATGACCTTCTCCTATTTCTTCTTCGTTCGTGGGCTGCTAATCCCACGGTTCACTCGTATGTACACGAGTGGGCTTTTACGTGTATGACCATTTTTAACCCCGCCATGTAGGCAGCCATACTCCGTTTTCGTGGGCACAATGATGTTCTAAACCCCCGAGTGAGGAAAACGACAAGCAAACAATTTCCAAAAGAAAAACCACAATAGTGTGTACTTTGAAAAGTTGCCAGTGAAGGTTAATATTAGAACTGGGAAGAAACGAAAATGGAAATACACTTTTTCGACCGACTTCGTGAGAATTTTTTTCAATCTCCTAAGTCAACGAAAGTGAAGACCTTTTAGTGCTGTACCCTCTTCGTGCATATACCCATGCAAAAGATAAACATGCACGTTAAAGATCCTGTTATCCATGTCAGCGTTCGGTGGGTTATGGAAACAAGAACATGGCGGGGTAAAAAAAACAACAACAAAAAACAACAACATACGTACGGTCATACACGTGAAAGATTACATGCCCCTGTGTGTGTGTGTGTGTGTGTGTGTGTGTGTGTGTGTGTGTGTGTGTGACAGAAGCTTAACTGAATGACACAGGAAACGAATGATGAGCGCCCAAAACCAGCTGACAGTCGGCTCTACTCAGGTTGTGGAAGTATATTAACAATTTTGCCCGTCGACTCTTCCATGTTGAAGTCGGAATCACTGTGTACCCAAATGGGTATACCCTTTGGACTGAAAAGTTGTCCACCTTTCTGGTTCGACATTCTAATATTCTACAAAACATTTTTGCCCGTCTGCAGTACAAAACATACGTGAAAAAACTACGAAACGGGCAAAAATGTTAATTAGATATATAGAGAATTGTCTACTATAGTTGACGATTTTAAATGAAACTTGGCCCGGTTAGAAAGGTGTCTAAAAAGGGATGCTTTTGGGGGCATTCCATGCACCTGGTGTGGAAGAAGTGTGTATGCACGAGTGAGTTATGTTCTAAGTAACAATCTATCTTGTTTAACCTTACCCTTAGCACGTGTATTGTCAATTATCTCTCTTATCCTAATCTGAATACTGATCATTGTGAACAAGCATCGAATGTGTGAAACAGAGAGAGACTGAATTATGAGAATTAAAGATCAGAGCTTGACTGGTGGTGGTGGTGTGTCCATCGAGATCGATGATGACCATCGTTGTCATCCAGATGGGGGATGGGGGATGGGGGGAGGGTGGTGGTGGGGTGGGGGGAAGGATGCTTATGAATCTATCTGTGAGTGCGCAGATGGCTGAATAGTCCAATCTGCGCACGAAATGATGACTGATGACTTGCGCGATGAGTTTGTTTAAAGTGAAGAGGAGTTGCGCAACGTCGACCTCACTCTCTCGTCCGGGTCCACCAATTTCCAGTGGCAAGACTAAGTCGAGACGACTGGAGGATGAGCACGGATGCAGTGGATGACCAAGATATCCTTTCGGTGTCTCATCTTGCTCTCTGCACTCCACAGTGCGTTGCTGTAACCGCCTTCCTCTCCGTTGAACCGATAGGTTTCTTCCGCAGATTCTGCCGGATCCAGACTTCGCATACATGGGTAGACACACCCCAGGGGCCAACTGCGTGTGGCATGCACACAGCACAGTGGAGCTAGATGGCCGTCGGTGGCTATCCTGAGCCGACGCCCTTTTATGGATCTCCATAAGGGTGTCTAGCCACCCGCCTCACCAGTCCCAGAAGGGAGCGGTGGAAGTGCCGGTTTAGTCGTCGGCAACCCGACCCTGAACAGGTTGTACTGGATTACAGGTTACCAGTAGCAGATCTATTGACTGGACGCCAAGGTGAAAACATCTATAATATTGCTAGAATGACTGCATGATATCTGTCTGTATGTAAGACTTCTACATGGTGTCAGAGACATGGATCACCTACATCCACCACAGCAGCTGTCACTGACTGGCAACCTGGTTGAAACATTTCGACGCTTCAGGCAATCATTTGAAATCTATTCAACAGCAAGTAGACTTGACAGCAAGACACAGAAAATTTTCAGCTTATTGTTGACATCATCAGCGACAAAACATTGGCATTTTACGCAGACGTTTTCGAAGGTCTTGGAAACATGGAAGAAGAACACACACTCAGAGTTGACCAGTCAGTCCGCCTAGTTGTACATGCACTCAGAAAAGTACCAGCAGCATTACGAGAAGATCTACGGAAAGAACTTCAGCGAATGCAAGGTGAAGGCGCCATTGAGAAGGTCGACCACCCAACAGCCTGGGTGAACTCCCTTGTGATCGTCGAGAAGAAAGAAGGAGGACTTCGCCTTTGTCTTGACCCCAGAGACTTGAACAGAGGAATTCAGCGGGAGCATTATCAGCTGCCAACGATCGAAGAGATAGCCAGCAGACAGAGCGGGAACATGGTCTTCAGTGTCTTGGATGCAAATTCAGCGTTCTGGCAGATCCGTCTGGACAAGACCTGTGCTGACCCGACAACATTCAACACGCCGTTTGGGAGATTCAGATTCCTCAGATTTCCATTTGGCCTCAATTCATCAGCAGAGGTGTTTGCAAAACGATTCCACCAGGCTTTTGAGCAAATTCCAGGCGTCGAGACATAAATGGATGAAATGTTGATTGCTGGCAAAGACGTAGAGGAGCATGATGCAAGACTTAAGCAAGTCCTGGACACTGCTAGAGCAAGGAACATCAAGCTGAAGCCTTCAAAGTGTAGCCCAAGTGTGAAAGAAGTCAAATTCGTCGGCCATATCATCACAGAACATGGCATCAAACCTGATGATTCAAATACCGAGGCCATCAAAGCGATGCCTAGCCCTTCCAGTCGCAAAGAACTCGAACGTTTTCTGTGTATGGTAAACTACCTGTGAAAATTCCTTCCCAACCTCTCTGACGTCACGGCACCTCTTCGCAACCTGCTGAAACAAGACGCAGAGTGGCAATGGACTGACCAGCATGAACAAGCTGTGAAGGAGCTCAAGCGGATGGTCACTCAGGCCCCTGTGCTGGCGTTCTTTGACCCCAACGAACCAATACAGCTGTCAGTTGACGCAGTGATGACAACAAAACAAACCAGTCGCCTTTGCATCACGTTCTCTCACAGACTGTGAACGAAGATATGCCCAGATAGAAAAAGAAATGCTGGCAGTCGTCTTTGGAACGGAGCATGTCCACTACTACGTGTACGGACAGTCTGTCACAGTGGAAACGGACCACAAGCCTCTGCAATCCATCCTCAAGAAACCCCTGCCATCAGCGCCACCTCGACTACGGATGCTCCTCCGCTTGATGAAGTATGACGTGTCACTTGTCTACAAGCCAGGCAGGGAGATGTTCATTCCAGACACCCTTTCTAGAGCAGCTCTCCCCAAGCAATCCCCATCCAGTGAAGACTGGAATGCCCAGGTCCACATGATGATCACCAGCTTGCCGATATCAGACGAGAAGCTGCAGATGTTCCGCAAGGCCACAGCACATGATGAAACCCTTCAGCAACTACATCAGCATGTACGAACAGGCTGGCCTGAGAAGGAAAGCAGCTTTCCAGCATGTACGAACAGGCTGGCCTGAGAAGGAAAGCAGCTTTCCAGCATGTACGAACAGGCTGGCCTGAGAAGAAAAGCAGCTTTCCAGCATGCATCAGACATGTTGGGATCACGTGGATCTATGAGACCAATGAGTGGTTTCTATTTTTTCGTAACTGTGCTATTGAATTGAATTATATGGACGTCTGCAATTTATGTTTGAAATTTTGGGGGAAGGGGGAAGTTCGTTAAAGTTGCTGTCTATTTTTGTCACTTTCAAACAGTGATGCATTAGCATAGTTAGATTTTCTGTATATATTGGGTATGGTTTTTCTGTGTAATCATTGCACTTGTTGAGATGAATTAATTTTGTATGTTTATTCCACTTGTTGAGATAAATTAATTTTGTTGGTTACTTAATCATTTTTTTTTAATGTCATTAGAAGAGAGATGTGGTAGAAGTGTGTGTATGCACGAGTGAGTTACGTTCTCAGTAACAATCTATCTTGTTTAACCTTACCCTTAGCATGTGTATTGTCCATTATCTCTCTTATCCTAATCTGAATACTGATCATTGTGAACAAGCATCGAATGTGTGAAACAGAGGAGACTGAATTATGAGAATTAAAGATCAGAGCTTGACTAGACACCAAGGTGAAAACATCTATAATATTGCTAGAATGACTGCGTGATATCTGTCTGTAAGACTTCTACACCTAGCAAGGGGCTTGGAAAGAATGGGGGATACGCAAACTGAAGGAGAAAATGTCACGGACGGGTATTTTCGATTTCGTCCGTCTGATTTATTTGTAAACGGTCATGCGTAATTCCGATGGCAAGCGGTAAGTGCGCAAGAGTTGTGCACTTCGAAACTGTAAACGGCGGAATGAAGTGTAGGTGTCCTTCGCGCGAGGCTGAAAACGTAAGTGTATGACGACACAAAGGGTTTGCGATTGTACTTACCGATTCACGAAACCACATGTTTTGCACAAAGCCCCACACACACTTTGATGGAATGAAGTTGTCAGTGAACACGCACCAAACTACGGAATGAAGTCAGTTGTCAGCGATACACACAATCCCGGAACGAAGTTTCAGCCCTACACACACTATCAGGGAATGAACACACACACACACACACACACACACACTGCACAGGTACTCGGTCGTCAAAATGCACTTTCCAGTTTCGATATGTGCTTTTCTGCACAGCACATCGTTATATTGTTAAGGAAGGTCCCCCCAGTCCCGCTTATTTTTAATGTGAAGTTATCTGTGCAACGCATTTGAGCACTGCAATACAGGGAATGGAAATCCGAGTGTGTGGATCTCCACGTGTACCCGGTCAGTGCTGTCAGAACCGACACAGCAAGGACGTACAACGAAACGGGCCGAAAGAAACGGACCCTCTACAGGAGACTGCGGTCATCCTCTTTTTCCGTCACACACACACGTCAGTGTTTCATGCAAGCTGTTTTATTATTTTCATTGTCAACTTTGCGACGCTGTGCAAGTCTGTGCCATCATGTGTGCGTGTAGTGAGGCTGTGTGTATACAAGTCTGTGTGTGTGTGTGGGGGGGGGGGGTATGGTGATGGTGTTGGGACACTATGGGGTATATAATAAAAGACGGAAAGAATGTCTGTTACATTCGTCCAGAATCACACACTTTGAACAGATAAATTATAGAGAACACAAAAGAATTAAAACTGCGCTCCATTCTGTCTATGACAAACGTGAAACTGATTTTCACATGATGTTTGTTTCAATATCGATTCATTCCGTTTTACCTCAGTAAGCCTACAACACTGCCATGTGATACAGCCACGAACACTGAAGTATTATGTTGCAGCCATCATACAGAGCAGCTGAAAGGCTGGCACTATCACCACCTTCACTGCATGCCGGGCCGTCACGGCCTGCTCGTGTGGACACCCCACCGGTGAGTGAGTCAAAGGTGTTGCACATTTCAGGTTACCCATTTCACGACAGATAACGAAAGAGTAAAAAACAAGAACTGTCGAGGAAATTTGGTTTGAATACTTTCTTTTTCACACGGAATAAACTGTACGGTGAAAACTTCCGCGTTCCACAGGTGGATCGCAAGTGGGTGCCGTGTTATCGTTTTGTGTAAGATTTGTTCATCCATAAACACCTTTGTAACGTGTGTGTATGAGGAGGGTGGGAGCGGGGCGTGGGGGTGGGTTATAGTGTTGTTGTTGGGACACTCTGGGCCATATGATGAAAGACGGAAAGAACCTGTATTATATTAGTATACATTCGTCTAAAATCACACAAGTAGTAACTTTGCGCTCCATTCTGTCTCCAAATGTGAGATACAATATATCGCTTCATTCCGTCCTGTGTCGGTACAACACTGCCATGTAATGCAGTTGTTAATACTACAGCAGTATGTTGTTGCAGGAAACACACAGAGCAAATGAAAGGCTGGCACCATCACCATCTTCACTGCATACCCAGCCGTCACGCCCTGCTCGTGTGGACACCCCACCGGTAAGTGAGTCTTTCAGGCCACCCATTTCACGAATGACAGATCACGACAGACTAAAACAAGGACTGGTGAAGAAATCTGGTTTGACATCTTTCACTATTTTCAGACGGAATCAAAGGCACGATGGAAACTTTACATACGGATCCCTTCTTTCCGCCTTCCACGTGTGAGTCTGAAGCGGGTGCCGTTTTGTCTACGGGTGAGATGTTTTCGCTTCTAAACACCATAGTAACGTGTGTGTGTGTGTGTGTGTGTGTGTGTGTGTGTGTGTGTGTGTGTGTGTGTGTGTGTGTGTTTATGTGTGTACTCTGCCGGGGTGTGTGTGTGTCACTGTGTGTGTGTATGTCACTGTGTGTGTGTGTGTGTGTGTGTGTGTGTGTGTGTGTGTGTGTGTGTGTGTGTGTGTGTGTGTGTGTGTGTGTGTGTGATTATGTGTGTACTCTGCCGGGGTGTGTGTATGTCACTGTGTGTGTGTGTGTGTGTGTGTGTGTGTGTGATTATGTGTGTACTCTGCCGGGGTGTGTGTGTGTCACTGTGTGTGTGTATGTCACTGTGTGTGTGTGTGTGTGTGTGTGTGTGTGTGTGTGTGTGTGTGTGTGTGTGTGATTATGTGTGTACTCTGCCGGTGTGTGTGTGTGTCACTGTGTGTGTGTATGTCACTCTGTGTGTGTGTGTGTGTGTGTGTGTGTGTGTGTGTGTGTGTGTGTGTGTGTGTGTGTGTGTGTGTGTGTGTGATTGTAAGTACATACACATATTGTGTTGTGCAGAAAATCATTGCCGGCACTGTCACACCACGAGGGCAGCTTCCCAAACACGCATGACGAGGCCGCCGCCTGATCCCCGGACTGGAGACTGCACTGTGGAACGAGGGCACTGTGACGACACAGGACAGGGACCCTGCTGTGGAGCTGCTTCTCTGACCGGAGCACCCGTTGGGTAACATGTATCCAAGCCAATGTCCCCTTAACAATTCCAGTTCATTCCGTCATAAACGGTGGCCCCAGTAACGCACCTACTGCCAAACCAGTAGTTCCTTAAAAACTGCAGTTCATTCCGTCATAAACAATGGCTCCAGTCACGCACCTGTTATTGAACCAGTGCCTGCTGTGGAGTGTTTTCTGGGGAGACATAAAAATGCAAAATATTCACGGATCGCCATTCTCTCTGTTAGTACACAGTTGTTCATGTTAGGACTGGAACCCATTGTCTCGTCCACCACTCTGGTTTTCATCCTGTCGTGAAGCACGGTACAGTTCATTCCGTCTTCACTTCAAATTACCGGTGATTGCGCACTCTGACCGCTTTCGATCGAACAGCCGTATACGTCCCGTATCGCAGATCGGACACCGACAACGTTCCCGTATTCTCTTTGAATTTCTCTTTCACTTTGCAAATTCCCGTTTCTGTTTCAAGCCCCTTGCTAGATGCATGGAATGCCCCACAAAGATATCCCTTTTAAGACACGTTTGGAATCGAGAATAGTTTCATTACAAATACTGACACAAACTCAAACTTGTGTATATACATTCACATTCCCGTCTTAATCGTTTTAATAATAATAATAATAATAATGGATACTTTTTTTGCACACTATCCAGAAATCTGCTCTAGGTGCTTTACAAAAACGTTTTTGTTAACATAAAACATTACATCAACGTTACATACACACACCAAAATGTGACTACACACACACACACACACACACACACACACACACACACACACACACACACACAATGCATACATACATACATTTTAACATACATGAGTATCTAACAGCTACCCTAACACATACGCACACATAGGCAGGCACAAACTTACATAAACACACACACATAATACACATCCGTATACATGCGTGTAGTTAAGTACACATACGTATGTATACACACATAGTCAAGCACAGCTAACGCAAAGGAAGTGGACCTGCCACAATTGAACTTATTGCTGAGGGAAAAGGTGAGTTTTGAAACGAGATTTAAAAGATGCGTGGGAATCAAAATGACGGAGGTTATCAGGGAGCTTGTTCCACGTCTTTGGCGATTGAAAAGAAAACGATCTGTATCCATATGTCTTACTTCTGACGTGAGGTACCCTGAGAAGTCGAGTATCAGAGGAAGAACGGAGCTGGCGAGATGGGGTATAGATATGGAGGAGTTAAGAAAGATACTTGGGGCCAGACCCGTTGACTGCAGAAAAGGTCAGAGTGGATTCGATCAGAAACAGGCAACCAGTGGAGAGACTGAAGGAGAGGAGAAACATGGTCAAATTTAGAAGCTCTGCAAATGAGTCTGGCAGCGTTATTCTGAATTCGTTGGAGTCTGTCTAACAGATATTTGGGAAGGCCGGCCAAAAGAGAATTGCAGTAATCCAATCTTCAGAGAACCAGAGAGCATTCAAGTGTCTTGGTTGGATCGGTTGAGAGATAGTGGGGGACAGAGCTGATTCTACGCAGTTCCAAATAGGCAGCTTTACAGATATTCGAAATGTGCTGTTGGAAGGAAAGAGACTGGTCTAGGATTACACCAAGACTACGAACAGAAGGAGAAAGTGAAACAGATGTGCTATTGATCAGAACAGAGTCAGGAAAGGAAGGTTGTTGACGAAACTTCTTTGGACAGGCTATCATAAATTCAGTCTTATCATCATTTAGTTGCAGCTTGTTGAGAGTCATCCAGCCCTTTAGGCCAGCAATACACTCCCGTTTTTGAGTCACCAGTGCATCAAATTCAGCTACGGAAGCTGACTGATAAAGTTGTGTGTCATCAGCAAAGCTGTCATGCGACATCGCATGATGACTGATGACATCCGACACAGGAGCCGCATACAGCACGAAAAGAACAGGACCTAGGACGGACCCCTGTGGGACACCATATCTTAAGGCAGATACACCAGAAAAAGCATAGTTTGTGAAGGACTACACAGCCTGTTGCGGATTAATCTAACCAGAACCTTTTGTATATAAGTAACGACTTCTTTTCCGTTAATAGACGTCCACGCGTGCGTCCGAGAGGCTTTCGATGCCGTTTGCAAACAAGCCCAGAAAATGGGTACCAGCGGCCTACCGTAATCGTGTAATCGTGAGTCGTATTGGCGGCCAGACAGGGCCCGTCAGACAACTGAACGTGGTCAACCCATGTTAGGTTGACCCACAATACTCATTGATTCGTGTAATTTTTTTAAGCTATGCCTTCACACACACTCAGTGATCCGTGTAACTTATTTAAGCTATGCCTTGATACACACTTTTTTGTGTGTGTGTCTTTTGGTGGGTCGTACTGGCTGTCAAACTTTTGAACGTGATCAATACATGAATAAATACATCTTACAATGCAATATTCTTTTTTCCTTGCAATGAAGGTTATATTTTCTCTTCAACATCATCACCATGACAATTTTCCTGTGACAAGTTGCATATTACACAAGTATGCTAATAATTAGCAAGGGTATTTTCACACACACACACACACACACACATGTCAGATAACATAGTTCACAGGAGACATCACAGAGCTACAACCGCCCCATTGCTACCAAGTTAACATATGGTGAATGTTTTCTAATAATAGTAAACAGAATTCTTCTTTTAACTGATTAATTATGTCAAGTTATGATGAAACAATAGTGCAAAAACATATCATTTGTTGGGCACTGCTTCTTTTTGCTAAATAAAAAGTATCCAAAAAGAAAAAAGGAAATGGACTCAGGGGTTTTCAGTGAGCAGAATAATGCAATATTCAGTGAGTCGTGTATCTTTTTCAACTTGTGCCTTGAAGCCATTTGCCTTGTGACACCGGCCGCTGTCCTATCGTCCACATGTCGTGCTGACAGCTCAGACAACTGAACGCGGTCGACCCAAGTTATGTGAAAACAAAACTCAGTGAACCGTGTTTCTATGCCCTGAACGTCATACCTCGTGATAATCATCATTGTCAACTTGCCAACCATACTTGCTGTCGAAGAATTGTCATCTTTGTCAACTTGTATTTGTATTTCTCTTTTTATCACAACAGATTTGTCTGTGTGAAATTCGAGCTGCTCTCCCCCTTTTTTTCTTTTTTTTTTCTTTTTTTTCTTTTTTTGCATGCAGTTTTATTTGTTTTCCCTATCGAAGTGGATTTTTCTACAGAATTTTGCCAGGAACAACCCTTTTTGTTGACGTGGGTTCTTTTACGTGCGCTAAGTGCATGCTGCACACGGGACCTCGGTTTATCGTCTCATCCGAATGACCACTACTCAAGGTCTAGTCTTCTTCTTCTTCTTCTTTGTTCGTGGGCTGCAACTCCCACGTTCACTCGTATATACGCGAGTGGGCTTTTACGTGTATGACCGTGTTTTTTTTACCCCGCCATGTAGGCAGCCATACTCCGCTTTCGGGGGTATTCAAGGTCTAGTGGAAGGGGCGGGGGGAGAGAAAATATCGGTGGTTGAGCCGTGATTCGAACAAGCGCGGTCAGATTCTCAGTTTACTGTTACCTACATATTTGTCATGCTCTATAGCTAACACACTGCCGAACTAGCTGAAGCCAAAACAAACCAATAGCTCAGAGGTTAGAGAGGCTCGAGTGAGTCTTGGCTGAAAGCTCGATCCACACACCGACCCTCTGGACATGAACACTTTTCCTTCAGGGTTTAATGAGCACAGGGCTGTGTTTATGGACTACTCTTTGCCCTGTTGTGTCAAGCTCTAATACAGTGTTGACAAACTCGAGTAACATGCAATATATATATATATATATATATATATATATATATATATATATATATATATATATATATATATATATATATATATATATATATATATATAACGTGTGGTGGGCACGACTGGGCTTCGTTAGAATAGTTCATTCCATTTGTTTCAGGTAAACTGGGCCTCAGGGTTGTTCCGGTCATACGTTTTGTCAACACGAAACCTCACGGCTTGAGTCAGCTGACATTCACACCCTCCTCAAACTCCACTCCCTTCGTTTTTCGTAAAGAGTGAGTGTGTGAAATTCAAGGGAGATAAGAGTGGGGGGGGGGGGGAAGAAGAGAGAGACAGAGAGACTGAGACAGCGAGAATTGGAATCACACACACACACACACACACACACACACACACATGTATGTATGTATGTCTATATGTACCGACGTGGTCGACACGAAACGAAGTTGGAAAGGAGTGGGTTGAAGAGGGAACAAGAACTGAACCTGCCACATCTTTACGGGGGTGATGGTGGTGGAGGTGGTGTTCAAACGCCAGTGCTTTCAAGTGCAACTGTCCTTTAAAATGTGTGTGTGTGTGTGCGTGTGCGCGTGTGCGCGCGTGTGTGTGTGTGTGTGTGTGTTTTATATAAATATTGATAAGTATGTGTATATGGGCGTGCGTGCATGTGTGTATGTATGTGTATGCGTGTGCGTGCGTGTGTGTGTGTGTGTGTGTGTGGTGTGTGTGTAAAGGTGCTTGCACACGTGCTTGTGTGTGTGTGTCTCCATGCAAGCGCGTGAATGTGTACCGTGTACCACAACTATCAAACAAGCACTTATGTTACTTGGGCACTTCGCAGCTGCTTGACAAGTGCACAGGCGTTTCGAAAGAGAAATTAAAATTAGTCCCCCCCCCCCCCCTCGCCCCCCCCCCCCCCCCCTCCCCCCCCCCTTCACTGGGAGATCAAGGCCTCAGGCATTCGTTCGTTCTTTAGTTTAGCGTCTTTTCACTATCAGTGATATTAGACGTTAAAAAATAAATAAATAAATAAAAAGGGGGGGGGGGGGCATGGGGGGAGGAAGGTGGTGGTGGGGGGGGGGGGGGGAGGGGGGCGGGAAGAGGAAGACAGAAAAAAAGGTAAACTAGAAAACTACCGTAAAATGTATAACTAACATGCAATTACATTTAACAGTAACGATTCAATAATAATAATGATAATAATCAGAAACCATTCACACAATTCTGAAGTGCATTAAAGGAATGTAGAAATAGGGGCTATGAACTAATGCCTGTGAAAGTTCGACCATAAGAACCTCGTCAGAAATAACTTTACAAAAAAATCATCTGCAGAATTATTATTCTCTTTGAAATACTTGGGCAAGAAGGTACGTAACTGCTGGCAGTGAAACAAACAATGATGCAAACTGAACTGCTTACCACAGATGCATGTAACATTTTTACTATACTTTATCTTCAGCGCATCAAGTTTTATACGGAAGAAATCCGAATGCCTCCGGCATGGTTTGTACAATCGTGCTTCTTCTTCTTCTTCTTTCCGTTACACGACCAACATCGATTTGCCGATGACTCTGTCGTGGTTCATGCATGCTGGGTAATTTCGTGTCTTTATAACCCACCGAACACTGACATGGGTTACAGGGTCTTTAACGTGCGTATTTGATCTTCTGCGTGCGTATACACACGAAGGGGGTTCAGGCACTAGCAGGTCTGCACATATGTTGACCTGGGAGATCGGAAAAATCTTCACCCTTTACCCACCAGGCGCCTTTACCGTGATTCGAACCCGGGACCCTCAGACTGAAAGTCCAACGCTTTAACCACT